>NW_027278307.1:0-145000 GCF_030028105.1 Mobula birostris
ACTATGACTCTCTTAAGGGAAGGAGGGGGGGCCCATGGGCCAGCAAGGAGTTTCTGATGAACATCGGCCGGGACATTTTGACGGCGGGGCAAGAACTAGTTGTTATTGAGGGCGAAGGGTTTGTCCTCAGCTGGTTGATTGTCGAATTGTCGGGACTGCCGGGCCGGTTAACGATTTGCCCGGCCGGCTTGGTTAACCATTTGCCCGGGCCGGGTTGGTTAACGAATTGTCAGGGTTGGGCTTGGTTACCCATTTGCCCGGCCCCGGGTTGGTTAGCGAATTGCCATGGTTGGGTTGGTTATCGAATTGTCGGGTTTGGGCTTGGTTACCGATTTGCCCGAGCAGGGTTGGCTAACGCATTGTCAGGAGCGTGCGCGGTTGGTTCACGAAACTGCCTGTTCCGGGTTTCTAGAGCGTTGTCAGGCCCGGCCGGCCGGGTTAGCGGCTTGCCAGACCCAACTTGACGAAATTCAGTGCGGCGCGGGTAAACGGCGGGAGTAACTATGACTCTCTTAAGGTAAGGAGGGGGGCCCATGGGCCAGCAAGGAGTTTCTGATGAACATCGGCCGGGACATTTTGACGGCGGGGCAAGACGTCGTTGTTATTGAGGGTGAAGGGTTTGTCCTCAGCTGGTTGATTGTCGAATAGTCGGGGCTGCCGGGCCGGTTACCGATTTGCCCGGCCGGCTTGGTTAACCATTTGCCCGGGCCGGGTTGGTTAACGAATTGTCAGGGTTGGGCTTGGTTAACCATTTGCCCGGGCCGGGTTGGTTAGCGAATTGCCATGGTTGGGTTGGTTAACGAATTGTCGGGTTTGGGCTTGGTTAACGACTTGACCGTGCAGGGTTGGTTAACGCCTTGTCAGGAGCGTGCGCGGTTGGTTCACGAAACTGCCTGTTCCGGGTTTCTAGAGCATTGTCAGGCCCGGCCGGCCGGGTTAGCGGCTTGCCAGACCCAACTTGACGAAATTCAGTGCGGCGCGGGTAAACGGCGGGAGTAACTATGACTCTCTTAAGGTAAGGAGGGGGGCCCATGGGCCAGCAAGGAGTTTCTGATGAACATCGGCCGGGACATTTTGACGGCGGGGCAAGAACTAGTTGTTATTGAGGGTGAAGGGTTTGTCCTCAGCTGGTTGATTGTCGAATAGTCGGGGCTGCCGGGCCGGTTACCGATTTGCCCGGCCGGCTTGGTTAACCATTTGCCCGAGCCGGGTTGGTTAATGAATTGCCATGGCTGGGTTGGTTAACGCAGTTTCAGGGTTGGGCTTGATTAACGATTTGCCCGAGCAGGGTTGGCTAACGCATTGTCAGGAGCGTGCGCGGTTGGTTCACGAAACTGCCTGTTCCGGGTTTCTAGAGCGTTGTCAGGCCCGGCCGGCCGGGTTAGCGGGTTGCCAGACCCAACTTGACGAAATTCAGTGCGGCGCGGGTAAACGGCGGGAGTAACTATGACTCTCTTAAGGTTAAGGAGGGGGGCCCATGGGCCAGCAAGGAGTTTCTGATGAACCTCGGCCGGGACATTTTGACGGCGGGGCAAGAACTAGTTGTTATTGAGGGCGAAGGGTTTGTCCTCAGCGGGTTGATTGTCGAATTGTCGGGACTGCCGGGCCGGTTAGCGATTTGCCCGGCCGGCTTGGTTAACCATTTGCCCGAGCCGGGTTGGTTACCGAATTGTCTGGGTTGGGCTTGGTTAACCATTTGCCCGGGCCGGGTTGGTTAGCGAATTGCCATGGTTGGGTTGGTTATCGAATTGTCGGGTTTGGGCTTGGTTAACGATTTGCCCGAGCAGGGTGGGTGAACGCATTGTCAGGAGCGTGCGCGGTTGGTTCACGAAACTGCCTGTTCCGGGTTTCTAGAGCGTTGTCAGGCCCGGCCGGCCGGGTTAGCGGCTTGCCAGACCCAACTTGACGAAATTCAGTGCGGCGCGGGTAAACGGCGGGAGTAACTATGACTCTCTTAAGGTATATAAGGAGTGGGGCCCATGGGCCAGGAAGGAGTTTCTGATGAACATCGGCCGGGACATTTTGACGGCGGGGCAAGACGTCGTTGTTATTGAGGGTGAAGGGTTTGTCCTCAGCTGGTTGATTGTCGAATAGTCGGGGCTGCCGGGCCGGTTACCGATTTGCCCGGCCGGCTTGGTTAACCATTTGCCCGGGCCGGGTTGGTTAACGAATTGTCAGGGTTGGGCTTGGTTAACCATTTGCCCGGGCCGGGTTGGTTAGCGAATTGCCATGGTTGGGTTGGTTAACGAATTGTCGGGTTTGGGCTTGGTTAACGACTTGACCGTGCAGGGTTGGTTAACGCCTTGTCAGGAGCGTGCGCGGTTGGTTCACGAAACTGCCTGTTCCGGGTTTCTAGAGCATTGTCAGGCCCGGCCGGCCGGGTTAGCGGCTTGCCAGACCCAACTTGACGAAATTCAGTGCGGCGCGGGTAAACGGCGGGAGTAACTATGACTCTCTTAAGGTAAGGAGGGGGGCCCATGGGCCAGCAAGGAGTTTCTGATGAACATCGGCCGGGACATTTTGACGGCGGGGCAAGAACTAGTTGTTATTGAGGGTGAAGGGTTTGTCCTCAGCTGGTTGATTGTCGAATAGTCGGGGCTGCCGGGCCGGTTACCGATTTGCCCGGCCGGCTTGGTTAACCATTTGCCCGAGCCGGGTTGGTTAATGAATTGCCATGGCCGGGTTGGTTAACGCAGTTTCAGGGTTGGGCTTGATTAACGATTTGCCCGAGCAGGGTTGGCTAACGCATTGTCAGGAGCGTGCGCGGTTGGTTCACGAAACTGCCTGTTCCGGGTTTCTAGAGCGTTGTCAGGCCCGGCCGGCCGGGTTAGCGGGTTGCCAGACCCAACTTGACGAAATTCAGTGCGGCGCGGGTAAACGGCGGGAGTAACTATGACTCTCTTAAGGTTAAGGAGGGGGGCCCATGGGCCAGCAAGGAGTTTCTGGTGAACATCGGCCGGGACATTTTGACGGCGGGGCAAGACGTCGTTGTTATTGAGGGTGAAGGGTTTGTCCTCAGCTGGTTGATTGTCGAATTGTCGGGACTGCCGGGCCGGTTACCGATTTGCCCGGCCGGCTTGGTTAACCATTTGCCCGAGCCGGGTTGGTTACCGAATTGTCAGGGTTGGGCTTGGTTAACCATTTGTCCGAGCCGGGTTGGTTAATGAATTGCCATGGCCGGGTTGGTTAACGCAGTTTCAGGGTTGGGCTTGATTAACGATTTGCCCGAGCAGGGTTGGCTAACGCATTGTCAGGAGCGTGCGCGGTTGGTTCACGAAACTGCCTGTTCCGGGTTTCTAGAGCGTTGTCAGGCCCGGCCGGCCGGGTTAGCGGCTTGCCAGACCCAACTTGACGAAATTCAGTGCGGCGCGGGTAAACGGCGGGAGTAACTATGACTCTCTTAAGGTATGGAGGGGGGCCCATGGGCCAGCAAGGAGTTTCTGATGAACATCGGCCGGGACATTTTGACGGCGGGGCAAGAACTAGTTGTTATTGAGGGTGAAGGGTTTGTCCTCAGCTGGTTGATTGTCGAATAGTCGGGGCTGCCGGGCCGGTTACCGATTTGCCCGGCCGGCTTGGTTAACCATTTGCCCGAGCCGGGTTGGTTAATGAATTGCCATGGCCGGGTTGGTTAACGCAGTTTCAGGGTTGGGCTTGATTAACGATTTGCCCGAGCAGGGTTGGCTAACGCATTGTCAGGAGCGTGCGCGGTTGGTTCACGAAACTGCCTGTTCCGGGTTTCTAGAGCGTGGTCAGGCCCGGCCGGCCGGGTTAGCAGGCTGCCAGACCCAACTTGACGAAATTCAGTGCGGCGCGGGTAAACGGCGGGAGTAACTATGACTCTCTTAAGGGAAGGAGGGGGGGCCCATGGGCCAGCAAGGAGTTTCTGATGAACATCGGCCGGGACATTTTGACGGCGGGGCAAGAACTAGTTGTTATTGAGGGCGAAGGGTTTGTCCTCAGCTGGTTGATTGTCGAATTGTCGGGACTGCCGGGCCGGTTAACGATTTGCCCGGCCGGCTTGGTTAACCATTTGCCCGGGCCGGGTTGGTTAACGAATTGTCAGGGTTGGGCTTGGTTACCCATTTGCCCGGCCCCGGGTTGGTTAGCGAATTGCCATGGTTGGGTTGGTTATCGAATTGTCGGGTTTGGGCTTGGTTACCGATTTGCCCGAGCAGGGTTGGCTAACGCATTGTCAGGAGCGTGCGCGGTTGGTTCACGAAACTGCCTGTTCCGGGTTTCTAGAGCGTTGTCAGGCCCGGCCGGCCGGGTTAGCGGCTTGCCAGACCCAACTTGACGAAATTCAGTGCGGCGCGGGTAAACGGCGGGAGTAACTATGACTCTCTTAAGGTAAGGAGGGGGGCCCATGGGCCAGCAAGGAGTTTCTGATGAACATCGGCCGGGACATTTTGACGGCGGGGCAAGACGTAGTTGTTATTGAGGGTGAAGGGTTTGTCCTCAGCTGGTTGATTGTCGAATAGTCGGGGCTGCCGGGCCGGTTACCGATTTGCCCGGCCGGCTTGGTTAACCATTTGCCCGGGCCGGGTTGGTTAACGAATTGTCAGGTTTGGGCTTGGTTAACCATTTGCCCGGGCCGGGTTGGTTAGCGAATTGTCATGGTTGGGTTGGTTAACGAATTGTCGGGTTTGGGCTTGGTTAACGATTTGCCCGAGCAGGGTGGGTGAACACATTGTCAGGAGCGTGCGCAGTTGGTTCACGAAACTGCCTGTTCCGGGTTTCTAGAGCGTTGTCAGGCCCGGCCGGCCGGGTTAGCGGCTTGCCAGACCCAACTTGACGAAATTCAGTGCGGCGCGGGTAAACGGCGGGAGTAACTATGACTCTCTTAAGGAGGGGGGCCCATGGGCCAGCAAGGAGTTTCTGATGAACCTCGGCCGGGACATTTTGACGGCGGGGCAAGAACTAGTTGTTATTGAGGGCGAAGGGTTTGTCCTCAGCGGGTTGATTGTCGAATTGTCGGGACTGCCGGGCCGGTTAGCGATTTGCCCGGCCGGCTTGGTTAACCATTTGCCCGAGCCGGGTTGGTTACCGAATTGTCTGGGTTGGGCTTGGTTAACCATTTGCCCGGGCCGGGTTGGTTAGCGAATTGCCATGGTTGGGTTGGTTAACGAATTGTCGGGTTTGGGCTTGGTTAACGACTTGACCGTGCAGGGTTGGTTAACGCCTTGTCAGGAGCGTGCGCGGTTGGTTCACGAAACTGCCTGTTCCGGGTTTCTAGAGCATTGTCAGGCCCGGCCGGCCGGGTTAGCGGCTTGCCAGACCCAACTTGACGAAATTCAGTGCGGCGCGGGTAAACGGCGGGAGTAACTATGACTCTCTTAAGGTAAGGAGGGGGGCCCATGGGCCAGCAAGGAGTTTCTGATGAACATCGGCCGGGACATTTTGACGGCGGGGCAAGAACTAGTTGTTATTGAGGGTGAAGGGTTTGTCCTCAGCTGGTTGATTGTCGAATAGTCGGGGCTGCCGGGCCGGTTACCGATTTGCCCGGCCGGCTTGGTTAACCATTTGCCCGAGCCGGGTTGGTTAATGAATTGCCATGGCTGGGTTGGTTAACGCAGTTTCAGGGTTGGGCTTGATTAACGATTTGCCCGAGCAGGGTTGGCTAACGCATTGTCAGGAGCGTGCGCGGTTGGTTCACGAAACTGCCTGTTCCGGGTTTCTAGAGCGTTGTCAGGCCCGGCCGGCCGGGTTAGCGGGTTGCCAGACCCAACTTGACGAAATTCAGTGCGGCGCGGGTAAACGGCGGGAGTAACTATGACTCTCTTAAGGTTAAGGAGGGGGGCCCATGGGCCAGCAAGGAGTTTCTGGTGAACATCGGCCGGGACATTTTGACGGCGGGGCAAGACGTCGTTGTTATTGAGGGTGAAGGGTTTGTCCTCAGCTGGTTGATTGTCGAATTGTCGGGACTGCCGGGCCGGTTACCGATTTGCCCGGCCGGCTTGGTTAACCATTTGCCCGAGCCGGGTTGGTTACCGAATTGTCAGGGTTGGGCTTGGTTAACCATTTGTCCGAGCCGGGTTGGTTAATGAATTGCCATGGCCGGGTTGGTTAACGCAGTTTCAGGGTTGGGCTTGATTAACGATTTGCCCGAGCAGGGTTGGCTAACGCATTGTCAGGAGCGTGCGCGGTTGGTTCACGAAACTGCCTGTTCCGGGTTTCTAGAGCGTGGTCAGGCCCGGCCGGCCGGGTTAGCAGGCTGCCAGACCCAACTTGACGAAATTCAGTGCGGCGCGGGTAAACGGCGGGAGTAACTATGACTCTCTTAAGGGAAGGAGGGGGGGCCCATGGGCCAGCAAGGAGTTTCTGATGAACATCGGCCGGGACATTTTGACGGCGGGGCAAGAACTAGTTGTTATTGAGGGCGAAGGGTTTGTCCTCAGCTGGTTGATTGTCGAATTGTCGGGACTGCCGGGCCGGTTAACGATTTGCCCGGCCGGCTTGGTTAACCATTTGCCCGGGCCGGGTTGGTTAACGAATTGTCAGGGTTGGGCTTGGTTACCCATTTGCCCGGCCCCGGGTTGGTTAGCGAATTGCCATGGTTGGGTTGGTTATCGAATTGTCGGGTTTGGGCTTGGTTACCGATTTGCCCGAGCAGGGTTGGCTAACGCATTGTCAGGAGCGTGCGCGGTTGGTTCACGAAACTGCCTGTTCCGGGTTTCTAGAGCGTTGTCAGGCCCGGCCGGCCGGGTTAGCGGCTTGCCAGACCCAACTTGACGAAATTCAGTGCGGCGCGGGTAAACGGCGGGAGTAACTATGACTCTCTTAAGGTAAGGAGGGGGGCCCATGGGCCAGCAAGGAGTTTCTGATGAACCTCGGCCGGGACATTTTGACGGCGGGGCAAGAACTAGTTGTTATTGAGGGCGAAGGGTTTGTCCTCAGCGGGTTGATTGTCGAATTGTCGGGACTGCCGGGCCGGTTAGCGATTTGCCCGGCCGGCTTGGTTAACCATTTGCCCGAGCCGGGTTGGTTACCGAATTGTCTGGGTTGGGCTTGGTTAACCATTTGCCCGGGCCGGGTTGGTTAGCGAATTGCCATGGTTGGGTTGGTTATCGAATTGTCGGGTTTGGGCTTGGTTAACGATTTGCCCGAGCAGGGTGGGTGAACGCATTGTCAGGAGCGTGCGCGGTTGGTTCACGAAACTGCCTGTTCCGGGTTTCTAGAGCGTTGTCAGGCCCGGCCGGCCGGGTTAGCGGCTTGCCAGACCCAACTTGACGAAATTCAGTGCGGCGCGGGTAAACGGCGGGAGTAACTATGACTCTCTTAAGGAGGGGGGCCCATGGGCCAGCAAGGAGTTTCTGATGAACATCGGCCGGGACATTTTGACGGCGGGGCAAGACGTAGTTGTTATTGAGGGTGAAGGGTTTGTCCTCAGCTGGTTGATTGTCGAATAGTCGGGGCTGCCGGGCCGGTTACCGATTTGCCCGGCCGGCTTGGTTAACCATTTGCCCGGGCCGGGTTGGTTAACGAATTGTCAGGTTTGGGCTTGGTTAACCATTTGCCCGGGCCGGGTTGGTTAGCGAATTGTCATGGTTGGGTTGGTTAACGAATTGTCGGGTTTGGGCTTGGTTAACGATTTGCCCGAGCAGGGTGGGTGAACACATTGTCAGGAGCGTGCGCAGTTGGTTCACGAAACTGCCTGTTCCGGGTTTCTAGAGCGTTGTCAGGCCCGGCCGGCCGGGTTAGCGGCTTGCCAGACCCAACTTGACGAAATTCAGTGCGGCGCGGGTAAACGGCGGGAGTAACTATGACTCTCTTAAGGTAAGGAGGGGGGCCCATGGGCCAGCAAGGAGTTTCTGATGAACCTCGGCCGGGACATTTTGACGGCGGGGCAAGAACTAGTTGTTATTGAGGGCGAAGGGTTTGTCCTCAGCGGGTTGATTGTCGAATTGTCGGGACTGCCGGGCCGGTTAGCGATTTGCCCGGCCGGCTTGGTTAACCATTTGCCCGAGCCGGGTTGGTTACCGAATTGTCTGGGTTGGGCTTGGTTAACCATTTGCCCGGGCCGGGTTGGTTAGCGAATTGCCATGGTTGGGTTGGTTAACGAATTGTCGGGTTTGGGCTTGGTTAACGACTTGACCGTGCAGGGTTGGTTAACGCCTTGTCAGGAGCGTGCGCGGTTGGTTCACGAAACTGCCTGTTCCGGGTTTCTAGAGCATTGTCAGGCCCGGCCGGCCGGGTTAGCGGCTTGCCAGACCCAACTTGACGAAATTCAGTGCGGCGCGGGTAAACGGCGGGAGTAACTATGACTCTCTTAAGGTAAGGAGGGGGGCCCATGGGCCAGCAAGGAGTTTCTGATGAACATCGGCCGGGACATTTTGACGGCGGGGCAAGAACTAGTTGTTATTGAGGGTGAAGGGTTTGTCCTCAGCTGGTTGATTGTCGAATAGTCGGGGCTGCCGGGCCGGTTACCGATTTGCCCGGCCGGCTTGGTTAACCATTTGCCCGAGCCGGGTTGGTTAATGAATTGCCATGGCTGGGTTGGTTAACGCAGTTTCAGGGTTGGGCTTGATTAACGATTTGCCCGAGCAGGGTTGGCTAACGCATTGTCAGGAGCGTGCGCGGTTGGTTCACGAAACTGCCTGTTCCGGGTTTCTAGAGCGTTGTCAGGCCCGGCCGGCCGGGTTAGCGGGTTGCCAGACCCAACTTGACGAAATTCAGTGCGGCGCGGGTAAACGGCGGGAGTAACTATGACTCTCTTAAGGTTAAGGAGGGGGGCCCATGGGCCAGCAAGGAGTTTCTGGTGAACATCGGCCGGGACATTTTGACGGCGGGGCAAGACGTCGTTGTTATTGAGGGTGAAGGGTTTGTCCTCAGCTGGTTGATTGTCGAATTGTCGGGACTGCCGGGCCGGTTACCGATTTGCCCGGCCGGCTTGGTTAACCATTTGCCCGAGCCGGGTTGGTTACCGAATTGTCAGGGTTGGGCTTGGTTAACCATTTGTCCGAGCCGGGTTGGTTAATGAATTGCCATGGCCGGGTTGGTTAACGCAGTTTCAGGGTTGGGCTTGATTAACGATTTGCCCGAGCAGGGTTGGCTAACGCATTGTCAGGAGCGTGCGCGGTTGGTTCACGAAACTGCCTGTTCCGGGTTTCTAGAGCGTGGTCAGGCCCGGCCGGCCGGGTTAGCAGGCTGCCAGACCCAACTTGACGAAATTCAGTGCGGCGCGGGTAAACGGCGGGAGTAACTATGACTCTCTTAAGGGAAGGAGGGGGGGCCCATGGGCCAGCAAGGAGTTTCTGATGAACATCGGCCGGGACATTTTGACGGCGGGGCAAGAACTAGTTGTTATTGAGGGCGAAGGGTTTGTCCTCAGCTGGTTGATTGTCGAATTGTCGGGACTGCCGGGCCGGTTAACGATTTGCCCGGCCGGCTTGGTTAACCATTTGCCCGGGCCGGGTTGGTTAACGAATTGTCAGGGTTGGGCTTGGTTACCCATTTGCCCGGCCCCGGGTTGGTTAGCGAATTGCCATGGTTGGGTTGGTTATCGAATTGTCGGGTTTGGGCTTGGTTACCGATTTGCCCGAGCAGGGTTGGCTAACGCATTGTCAGGAGCGTGCGCGGTTGGTTCACGAAACTGCCTGTTCCGGGTTTCTAGAGCGTTGTCAGGCCCGGCCGGCCGGGTTAGCGGCTTGCCAGACCCAACTTGACGAAATTCAGTGCGGCGCGGGTAAACGGCGGGAGTAACTATGACTCTCTTAAGGTAAGGAGGGGGGCCCATGGGCCAGCAAGGAGTTTCTGATGAACCTCGGCCGGGACATTTTGACGGCGGGGCAAGAACTAGTTGTTATTGAGGGCGAAGGGTTTGTCCTCAGCGGGTTGATTGTCGAATTGTCGGGACTGCCGGGCCGGTTAGCGATTTGCCCGGCCGGCTTGGTTAACCATTTGCCCGAGCCGGGTTGGTTACCGAATTGTCTGGGTTGGGCTTGGTTAACCATTTGCCCGGGCCGGGTTGGTTAGCGAATTGCCATGGTTGGGTTGGTTATCGAATTGTCGGGTTTGGGCTTGGTTAACGATTTGCCCGAGCAGGGTGGGTGAACGCATTGTCAGGAGCGTGCGCGGTTGGTTCACGAAACTGCCTGTTCCGGGTTTCTAGAGCGTTGTCAGGCCCGGCCGGCCGGGTTAGCGGCTTGCCAGACCCAACTTGACGAAATTCAGTGCGGCGCGGGTAAACGGCGGGAGTAACTATGACTCTCTTAAGGAGGGGGGCCCATGGGCCAGCAAGGAGTTTCTGATGAACATCGGCCGGGACATTTTGACGGCGGGGCAAGACGTAGTTGTTATTGAGGGTGAAGGGTTTGTCCTCAGCTGGTTGATTGTCGAATAGTCGGGGCTGCCGGGCCGGTTACCGATTTGCCCGGCCGGCTTGGTTAACCATTTGCCCGGGCCGGGTTGGTTAACGAATTGTCAGGTTTGGGCTTGGTTAACCATTTGCCCGGGCCGGGTTGGTTAGCGAATTGTCATGGTTGGGTTGGTTAACGAATTGTCGGGTTTGGGCTTGGTTAACGATTTGCCCGAGCAGGGTGGGTGAACACATTGTCAGGAGCGTGCGCAGTTGGTTCACGAAACTGCCTGTTCCGGGTTTCTAGAGCGTTGTCAGGCCCGGCCGGCCGGGTTAGCGGCTTGCCAGACCCAACTTGACGAAATTCAGTGCGGCGCGGGTAAACGGCGGGAGTAACTATGACTCTCTTAAGGTAAGGAGGGGGGCCCATGGGCCAGCAAGGAGTTTCTGATGAACCTCGGCCGGGACATTTTGACGGCGGGGCAAGAACTAGTTGTTATTGAGGGCGAAGGGTTTGTCCTCAGCGGGTTGATTGTCGAATTGTCGGGACTGCCGGGCCGGTTAGCGATTTGCCCGGCCGGCTTGGTTAACCATTTGCCCGAGCCGGGTTGGTTACCGAATTGTCTGGGTTGGGCTTGGTTAACCATTTGCCCGGGCCGGGTTGGTTAGCGAATTGCCATGGTTGGGTTGGTTATCGAATTGTCGGGTTTGGGCTTGGTTACCGATTTGCCCGAGCAGGGTGGGTGAACGCATTGTCAGGAGCGTGCGCGGTTGGTTCACGAAACTGCCTGTTCCGGGTTTCTAGAGCGTTGTCAGGCCCGGCCGGCCGGGTTAGCGGCTTGCCAGACCCAACTTGACGAAATTCAGTGCGGCGCGGGTAAACGGCGGGAGTAACTATGACTCTCTTAAGGTATATAAGGAGTGGGGCCCATGGGCCAGGAAGGAGTTTCTGATGAACATCGGCCGGGACATTTTGACGGCGGGGCAAGACGTCGTTGTTATTGAGGGTGAAGGGTTTGTCCTCAGCTGGTTGATTGTCGAATAGTCGGGGCTGCCGGGCCGGTTACCGATTTGCCCGGCCGGCTTGGTTAACCATTTGCCCGGGCCGGGTTGGTTAACGAATTGTCAGGGTTGGGCTTGGTTAACCATTTGCCCGGGCCGGGTTGGTTAGCGAATTGCCATGGTTGGGTTGGTTAACGAATTGTCGGGTTTGGGCTTGGTTAACGACTTGACCGTGCAGGGTTGGTTAACGCCTTGTCAGGAGCGTGCGCGGTTGGTTCACGAAACTGCCTGTTCCGGGTTTCTAGAGCATTGTCAGGCCCGGCCGGCCGGGTTAGCGGCTTGCCAGACCCAACTTGACGAAATTCAGTGCGGCGCGGGTAAACGGCGGGAGTAACTATGACTCTCTTAAGGTAAGGAGGGGGGCCCATGGGCCAGCAAGGAGTTTCTGATGAACATCGGCCGGGACATTTTGACGGCGGGGCAAGAACTAGTTGTTATTGAGGGTGAAGGGTTTGTCCTCAGCTGGTTGATTGTCGAATAGTCGGGGCTGCCGGGCCGGTTACCGATTTGCCCGGCCGGCTTGGTTAACCATTTGCCCGAGCCGGGTTGGTTAATGAATTGCCATGGCCGGGTTGGTTAACGCAGTTTCAGGGTTGGGCTTGATTAACGATTTGCCCGAGCAGGGTTGGCTAACGCATTGTCAGGAGCGTGCGCGGTTGGTTCACGAAACTGCCTGTTCCGGGTTTCTAGAGCGTTGTCAGGCCCGGCCGGCCGGGTTAGCGGCTTGCCAGACCCAACTTGACGAAATTCAGTGCGGCGCGGGTAAACGGCGGGAGTAACTATGACTCTCTTAAGGTAAGGAGGGGGGCCCATGGGCCAGCAAGGAGTTTCTGATGAACATCGGCCGGGACATTTTGACGGCGGGGCAAGACGTCGTTGTTATTGAGGGTGAAGGGTTTGTCCTCAGCTGGTTGATTGTCGAATAGTCGGGGCTGCCGGGCCGGTTACCGATTTGCCCGGCCGGCTTGGTTAACCATTTGCCCGGGCCGGGTTGGTTAACGAATTGTCAGGGTTGGGCTTGGTTAACCATTTGCCCGGGCCGGGTTGGTTAGCGAATTGCCATGGTTGGGTTGGTTAACGAATTGTCGGGTTTGGGCTTGGTTAACGACTTGACCGTGCAGGGTTGGTTAACGCCTTGTCAGGAGCGTGCGCGGTTGGTTCACGAAACTGCCTGTTCCGGGTTTCTAGAGCATTGTCAGGCCCGGCCGGCCGGGTTAGCGGCTTGCCAGACCCAACTTGACGAAATTCAGTGCGGCGCGGGTAAACGGCGGGAGTAACTATGACTCTCTTAAGGTAAGGAGGGGGGCCCATGGGCCAGCAAGGAGTTTCTGATGAACATCGGCCGGGACATTTTGACGGCGGGGCAAGAACTAGTTGTTATTGAGGGTGAAGGGTTTGTCCTCAGCTGGTTGATTGTCGAATAGTCGGGGCTGCCGGGCCGGTTACCGATTTGCCCGGCCGGCTTGGTTAACCATTTGCCCGAGCCGGGTTGGTTAATGAATTGCCATGGCTGGGTTGGTTAACGCAGTTTCAGGGTTGGGCTTGATTAACGATTTGCCCGAGCAGGGTTGGCTAACGCATTGTCAGGAGCGTGCGCGGTTGGTTCACGAAACTGCCTGTTCCGGGTTTCTAGAGCGTTGTCAGGCCCGGCCGGCCGGGTTAGCGGGTTGCCAGACCCAACTTGACGAAATTCAGTGCGGCGCGGGTAAACGGCGGGAGTAACTATGACTCTCTTAAGGTTAAGGAGGGGGGCCCATGGGCCAGCAAGGAGTTTCTGGTGAACATCGGCCGGGACATTTTGACGGCGGGGCAAGACGTCGTTGTTATTGAGGGTGAAGGGTTTGTCCTCAGCTGGTTGATTGTCGAATTGTCGGGACTGCCGGGCCGGTTACCGATTTGCCCGGCCGGCTTGGTTAACCATTTGCCCGAGCCGGGTTGGTTACCGAATTGTCAGGGTTGGGCTTGGTTAACCATTTGTCCGAGCCGGGTTGGTTAATGAATTGCCATGGCCGGGTTGGTTAACGCAGTTTCAGGGTTGGGCTTGATTAACGATTTGCCCGAGCAGGGTTGGCTAACGCATTGTCAGGAGCGTGCGCGGTTGGTTCACGAAACTGCCTGTTCCGGGTTTCTAGAGCGTTGTCAGGCCCGGCCGGCCGGGTTAGCGGCTTGCCAGACCCAACTTGACGAAATTCAGTGCGGCGCGGGTAAACGGCGGGAGTAACTATGACTCTCTTAAGGTATGGAGGGGGGCCCATGGGCCAGCAAGGAGTTTCTGATGAACATCGGCCGGGACATTTTGACGGCGGGGCAAGAACTAGTTGTTATTGAGGGTGAAGGGTTTGTCCTCAGCTGGTTGATTGTCGAATAGTCGGGGCTGCCGGGCCGGTTACCGATTTGCCCGGCCGGCTTGGTTAACCATTTGCCCGAGCCGGGTTGGTTAATGAATTGCCATGGCCGGGTTGGTTAACGCAGTTTCAGGGTTGGGCTTGATTAACGATTTGCCCGAGCAGGGTTGGCTAACGCATTGTCAGGAGCGTGCGCGGTTGGTTCACGAAACTGCCTGTTCCGGGTTTCTAGAGCGTGGTCAGGCCCGGCCGGCCGGGTTAGCAGGCTGCCAGACCCAACTTGACGAAATTCAGTGCGGCGCGGGTAAACGGCGGGAGTAACTATGACTCTCTTAAGGGAAGGAGGGGGGGCCCATGGGCCAGCAAGGAGTTTCTGATGAACATCGGCCGGGACATTTTGACGGCGGGGCAAGAACTAGTTGTTATTGAGGGCGAAGGGTTTGTCCTCAGCTGGTTGATTGTCGAATTGTCGGGACTGCCGGGCCGGTTAACGATTTGCCCGGCCGGCTTGGTTAACCATTTGCCCGGGCCGGGTTGGTTAACGAATTGTCAGGGTTGGGCTTGGTTACCCATTTGCCCGGCCCCGGGTTGGTTAGCGAATTGCCATGGTTGGGTTGGTTATCGAATTGTCGGGTTTGGGCTTGGTTACCGATTTGCCCGAGCAGGGTTGGCTAACGCATTGTCAGGAGCGTGCGCGGTTGGTTCACGAAACTGCCTGTTCCGGGTTTCTAGAGCGTTGTCAGGCCCGGCCGGCCGGGTTAGCGGCTTGCCAGACCCAACTTGACGAAATTCAGTGCGGCGCGGGTAAACGGCGGGAGTAACTATGACTCTCTTAAGGTAAGGAGGGGGGCCCATGGGCCAGCAAGGAGTTTCTGATGAACCTCGGCCGGGACATTTTGACGGCGGGGCAAGAACTAGTTGTTATTGAGGGCGAAGGGTTTGTCCTCAGCGGGTTGATTGTCGAATTGTCGGGACTGCCGGGCCGGTTAGCGATTTGCCCGGCCGGCTTGGTTAACCATTTGCCCGAGCCGGGTTGGTTACCGAATTGTCTGGGTTGGGCTTGGTTAACCATTTGCCCGGGCCGGGTTGGTTAGCGAATTGCCATGGTTGGGTTGGTTATCGAATTGTCGGGTTTGGGCTTGGTTAACGATTTGCCCGAGCAGGGTGGGTGAACGCATTGTCAGGAGCGTGCGCGGTTGGTTCACGAAACTGCCTGTTCCGGGTTTCTAGAGCGTTGTCAGGCCCGGCCGGCCGGGTTAGCGGCTTGCCAGACCCAACTTGACGAAATTCAGTGCGGCGCGGGTAAACGGCGGGAGTAACTATGACTCTCTTAAGGTAAGGAGGGGGGCCCATGGGCCAGCAAGGAGTTTCTGATGAACATCGGCCGGGACATTTTGACGGCGGGGCAAGACGTAGTTGTTATTGAGGGTGAAGGGTTTGTCCTCAGCTGGTTGATTGTCGAATAGTCGGGGCTGCCGGGCCGGTTACCGATTTGCCCGGCCGGCTTGGTTAACCATTTGCCCGGGCCGGGTTGGTTAACGAATTGTCAGGTTTGGGCTTGGTTAACCATTTGCCCGGGCCGGGTTGGTTAGCGAATTGTCATGGTTGGGTTGGTTAACGAATTGTCGGGTTTGGGCTTGGTTAACGATTTGCCCGAGCAGGGTGGGTGAACACATTGTCAGGAGCGTGCGCAGTTGGTTCACGAAACTGCCTGTTCCGGGTTTCTAGAGCGTTGTCAGGCCCGGCCGGCCGGGTTAGCGGCTTGCCAGACCCAACTTGACGAAATTCAGTGCGGCGCGGGTAAACGGCGGGAGTAACTATGACTCTCTTAAGGTAAGGAGGGGGGCCCATGGGCCAGCAAGGAGTTTCTGATGAACCTCGGCCGGGACATTTTGACGGCGGGGCAAGAACTAGTTGTTATTGAGGGCGAAGGGTTTGTCCTCAGCGGGTTGATTGTCGAATTGTCGGGACTGCCGGGCCGGTTAGCGATTTGCCCGGCCGGCTTGGTTAACCATTTGCCCGAGCCGGGTTGGTTACCGAATTGTCTGGGTTGGGCTTGGTTAACCATTTGCCCGGGCCGGGTTGGTTAGCGAATTGCCATGGTTGGGTTGGTTATCGAATTGTCGGGTTTGGGCTTGGTTAACGATTTGCCCGAGCAGGGTGGGTGAACGCATTGTCAGGAGCGTGCGCGGTTGGTTCACGAAACTGCCTGTTCCGGGTTTCTAGAGCGTTGTCAGGCCCGGCCGGCCGGGTTAGCGGCTTGCCAGACCCAACTTGACGAAATTCAGTGCGGCGCGGGTAAACGGCGGGAGTAACTATGACTCTCTTAAGGTATATAAGGAGTGGGGCCCATGGGCCAGGAAGGAGTTTCTGATGAACATCGGCCGGGACATTTTGACGGCGGGGCAAGACGTCGTTGTTATTGAGGGTGAAGGGTTTGTCCTCAGCTGGTTGATTGTCGAATAGTCGGGGCTGCCGGGCCGGTTACCGATTTGCCCGGCCGGCTTGGTTAACCATTTGCCCGGGCCGGGTTGGTTAACGAATTGTCAGGGTTGGGCTTGGTTAACCATTTGCCCGGGCCGGGTTGGTTAGCGAATTGCCATGGTTGGGTTGGTTAACGAATTGTCGGGTTTGGGCTTGGTTAACGACTTGACCGTGCAGGGTTGGTTAACGCCTTGTCAGGAGCGTGCGCGGTTGGTTCACGAAACTGCCTGTTCCGGGTTTCTAGAGCATTGTCAGGCCCGGCCGGCCGGGTTAGCGGCTTGCCAGACCCAACTTGACGAAATTCAGTGCGGCGCGGGTAAACGGCGGGAGTAACTATGACTCTCTTAAGGTAAGGAGGGGGGCCCATGGGCCAGCAAGGAGTTTCTGATGAACATCGGCCGGGACATTTTGACGGCGGGGCAAGAACTAGTTGTTATTGAGGGTGAAGGGTTTGTCCTCAGCTGGTTGATTGTCGAATAGTCGGGGCTGCCGGGCCGGTTACCGATTTGCCCGGCCGGCTTGGTTAACCATTTGCCCGAGCCGGGTTGGTTAATGAATTGCCATGGCCGGGTTGGTTAACGCAGTTTCAGGGTTGGGCTTGATTAACGATTTGCCCGAGCAGGGTTGGCTAACGCATTGTCAGGAGCGTGCGCGGTTGGTTCACGAAACTGCCTGTTCCGGGTTTCTAGAGCGTTGTCAGGCCCGGCCGGCCGGGTTAGCGGGTTGCCAGACCCAACTTGACGAAATTCAGTGCGGCGCGGGTAAACGGCGGGAGTAACTATGACTCTCTTAAGGTTAAGGAGGGGGGCCCATGGGCCAGCAAGGAGTTTCTGGTGAACATCGGCCGGGACATTTTGACGGCGGGGCAAGACGTCGTTGTTATTGAGGGTGAAGGGTTTGTCCTCAGCTGGTTGATTGTCGAATTGTCGGGACTGCCGGGCCGGTTACCGATTTGCCCGGCCGGCTTGGTTAACCATTTGCCCGAGCCGGGTTGGTTACCGAATTGTCAGGGTTGGGCTTGGTTAACCATTTGTCCGAGCCGGGTTGGTTAATGAATTGCCATGGCCGGGTTGGTTAACGCAGTTTCAGGGTTGGGCTTGATTAACGATTTGCCCGAGCAGGGTTGGCTAACGCATTGTCAGGAGCGTGCGCGGTTGGTTCACGAAACTGCCTGTTCCGGGTTTCTAGAGCGTTGTCAGGCCCGGCCGGCCGGGTTAGCGGCTTGCCAGACCCAACTTGACGAAATTCAGTGCGGCGCGGGTAAACGGCGGGAGTAACTATGACTCTCTTAAGGTATGGAGGGGGGCCCATGGGCCAGCAAGGAGTTTCTGATGAACATCGGCCGGGACATTTTGACGGCGGGGCAAGAACTAGTTGTTATTGAGGGTGAAGGGTTTGTCCTCAGCTGGTTGATTGTCGAATAGTCGGGGCTGCCGGGCCGGTTACCGATTTGCCCGGCCGGCTTGGTTAACCATTTGCCCGAGCCGGGTTGGTTAATGAATTGCCATGGCCGGGTTGGTTAACGCAGTTTCAGGGTTGGGCTTGATTAACGATTTGCCCGAGCAGGGTTGGCTAACGCATTGTCAGGAGCGTGCGCGGTTGGTTCACGAAACTGCCTGTTCCGGGTTTCTAGAGCGTGGTCAGGCCCGGCCGGCCGGGTTAGCAGGCTGCCAGACCCAACTTGACGAAATTCAGTGCGGCGCGGGTAAACGGCGGGAGTAACTATGACTCTCTTAAGGGAAGGAGGGGGGGCCCATGGGCCAGCAAGGAGTTTCTGATGAACATCGGCCGGGACATTTTGACGGCGGGGCAAGAACTAGTTGTTATTGAGGGCGAAGGGTTTGTCCTCAGCTGGTTGATTGTCGAATTGTCGGGACTGCCGGGCCGGTTAACGATTTGCCCGGCCGGCTTGGTTAACCATTTGCCCGGGCCGGGTTGGTTAACGAATTGTCAGGGTTGGGCTTGGTTACCCATTTGCCCGGCCCCGGGTTGGTTAGCGAATTGCCATGGTTGGGTTGGTTATCGAATTGTCGGGTTTGGGCTTGGTTACCGATTTGCCCGAGCAGGGTTGGCTAACGCATTGTCAGGAGCGTGCGCGGTTGGTTCACGAAACTGCCTGTTCCGGGTTTCTAGAGCGTTGTCAGGCCCGGCCGGCCGGGTTAGCGGCTTGCCAGACCCAACTTGACGAAATTCAGTGCGGCGCGGGTAAACGGCGGGAGTAACTATGACTCTCTTAAGGTAAGGAGGGGGGCCCATGGGCCAGCAAGGAGTTTCTGATGAACCTCGGCCGGGACATTTTGACGGCGGGGCAAGAACTAGTTGTTATTGAGGGCGAAGGGTTTGTCCTCAGCGGGTTGATTGTCGAATTGTCGGGACTGCCGGGCCGGTTAGCGATTTGCCCGGCCGGCTTGGTTAACCATTTGCCCGAGCCGGGTTGGTTACCGAATTGTCTGGGTTGGGCTTGGTTACCCATTTGCCCGGCCCCGGGTTGGTTAGCGAATTGCCATGGTTGGGTTGGTTATCGAATTGTCGGGTTTGGGCTTGGTTACCGATTTGCCCGAGCAGGGTTGGCTAACGCATTGTCAGGAGCGTGCGCGGTTGGTTCACGAAACTGCCTGTTCCGGGTTTCTAGAGCGTTGTCAGGCCCGGCCGGCCGGGTTAGCGGCTTGCCAGACCCAACTTGACGAAATTCAGTGCGGCGCGGGTAAACGGCGGGAGTAACTATGACTCTCTTAAGGTAAGGAGGGGGGCCCATGGGCCAGCAAGGAGTTTCTGATGAACCTCGGCCGGGACATTTTGACGGCGGGGCAAGAACTAGTTGTTATTGAGGGCGAAGGGTTTGTCCTCAGCGGGTTGATTGTCGAATTGTCGGGACTGCCGGGCCGGTTAGCGATTTGCCCGGCCGGCTTGGTTAACCATTTGCCCGAGCCGGGTTGGTTACCGAATTGTCTGGGTTGGGCTTGGTTAACCATTTGCCCGGGCCGGGTTGGTTAGCGAATTGCCATGGTTGGGTTGGTTATCGAATTGTCGGGTTTGGGCTTGGTTAACGATTTGCCCGAGCAGGGTGGGTGAACGCATTGTCAGGAGCGTGCGCGGTTGGTTCACGAAACTGCCTGTTCCGGGTTTCTAGAGCGTTGTCAGGCCCGGCCGGCCGGGTTAGCGGCTTGCCAGACCCAACTTGACGAAATTCAGTGCGGCGCGGGTAAACGGCGGGAGTAACTATGACTCTCTTAAGGTAAGGAGGGGGGCCCATGGGCCAGCAAGGAGTTTCTGATGAACATCGGCCGGGACATTTTGACGGCGGGGCAAGACGTAGTTGTTATTGAGGGTGAAGGGTTTGTCCTCAGCTGGTTGATTGTCGAATAGTCGGGGCTGCCGGGCCGGTTACCGATTTGCCCGGCCGGCTTGGTTAACCATTTGCCCGGGCCGGGTTGGTTAACGAATTGTCAGGTTTGGGCTTGGTTAACCATTTGCCCGGGCCGGGTTGGTTAGCGAATTGTCATGGTTGGGTTGGTTAACGAATTGTCGGGTTTGGGCTTGGTTAACGATTTGCCCGAGCAGGGTGGGTGAACACATTGTCAGGAGCGTGCGCAGTTGGTTCACGAAACTGCCTGTTCCGGGTTTCTAGAGCGTTGTCAGGCCCGGCCGGCCGGGTTAGCGGCTTGCCAGACCCAACTTGACGAAATTCAGTGCGGCGCGGGTAAACGGCGGGAGTAACTATGACTCTCTTAAGGTAAGGAGGGGGGCCCATGGGCCAGCAAGGAGTTTCTGATGAACCTCGGCCGGGACATTTTGACGGCGGGGCAAGAACTAGTTGTTATTGAGGGCGAAGGGTTTGTCCTCAGCGGGTTGATTGTCGAATTGTCGGGACTGCCGGGCCGGTTAGCGATTTGCCCGGCCGGCTTGGTTAACCATTTGCCCGAGCCGGGTTGGTTACCGAATTGTCTGGGTTGGGCTTGGTTAACCATTTGCCCGGGCCGGGTTGGTTAGCGAATTGCCATGGTTGGGTTGGTTATCGAATTGTCGGGTTTGGGCTTGGTTAACGATTTGCCCGAGCAGGGTGGGTGAACGCATTGTCAGGAGCGTGCGCGGTTGGTTCACGAAACTGCCTGTTCCGGGTTTCTAGAGCGTTGTCAGGCCCGGCCGGCCGGGTTAGCGGCTTGCCAGACCCAACTTGACGAAATTCAGTGCGGCGCGGGTAAACGGCGGGAGTAACTATGACTCTCTTAAGGTATATAAGGAGTGGGGCCCATGGGCCAGGAAGGAGTTTCTGATGAACATCGGCCGGGACATTTTGACGGCGGGGCAAGACGTCGTTGTTATTGAGGGTGAAGGGTTTGTCCTCAGCTGGTTGATTGTCGAATAGTCGGGGCTGCCGGGCCGGTTACCGATTTGCCCGGCCGGCTTGGTTAACCATTTGCCCGGGCCGGGTTGGTTAACGAATTGTCAGGGTTGGGCTTGGTTAACCATTTGCCCGGGCCGGGTTGGTTAGCGAATTGCCATGGTTGGGTTGGTTAACGAATTGTCGGGTTTGGGCTTGGTTAACGACTTGACCGTGCAGGGTTGGTTAACGCCTTGTCAGGAGCGTGCGCGGTTGGTTCACGAAACTGCCTGTTCCGGGTTTCTAGAGCATTGTCAGGCCCGGCCGGCCGGGTTAGCGGCTTGCCAGACCCAACTTGACGAAATTCAGTGCGGCGCGGGTAAACGGCGGGAGTAACTATGACTCTCTTAAGGTAAGGAGGGGGGCCCATGGGCCAGCAAGGAGTTTCTGATGAACATCGGCCGGGACATTTTGACGGCGGGGCAAGAACTAGTTGTTATTGAGGGTGAAGGGTTTGTCCTCAGCTGGTTGATTGTCGAATAGTCGGGGCTGCCGGGCCGGTTACCGATTTGCCCGGCCGGCTTGGTTAACCATTTGCCCGAGCCGGGTTGGTTAATGAATTGCCATGGCCGGGTTGGTTAACGCAGTTTCAGGGTTGGGCTTGATTAACGATTTGCCCGAGCAGGGTTGGCTAACGCATTGTCAGGAGCGTGCGCGGTTGGTTCACGAAACTGCCTGTTCCGGGTTTCTAGAGCGTTGTCAGGCCCGGCCGGCCGGGTTAGCGGGTTGCCAGACCCAACTTGACGAAATTCAGTGCGGCGCGGGTAAACGGCGGGAGTAACTATGACTCTCTTAAGGTTAAGGAGGGGGGCCCATGGGCCAGCAAGGAGTTTCTGGTGAACATCGGCCGGGACATTTTGACGGCGGGGCAAGACGTCGTTGTTATTGAGGGTGAAGGGTTTGTCCTCAGCTGGTTGATTGTCGAATTGTCGGGACTGCCGGGCCGGTTACCGATTTGCCCGGCCGGCTTGGTTAACCATTTGCCCGAGCCGGGTTGGTTACCGAATTGTCAGGGTTGGGCTTGGTTAACCATTTGTCCGAGCCGGGTTGGTTAATGAATTGCCATGGCCGGGTTGGTTAACGCAGTTTCAGGGTTGGGCTTGATTAACGATTTGCCCGAGCAGGGTTGGCTAACGCATTGTCAGGAGCGTGCGCGGTTGGTTCACGAAACTGCCTGTTCCGGGTTTCTAGAGCGTTGTCAGGCCCGGCCGGCCGGGTTAGCGGCTTGCCAGACCCAACTTGACGAAATTCAGTGCGGCGCGGGTAAACGGCGGGAGTAACTATGACTCTCTTAAGGTATGGAGGGGGGCCCATGGGCCAGCAAGGAGTTTCTGATGAACATCGGCCGGGACATTTTGACGGCGGGGCAAGAACTAGTTGTTATTGAGGGTGAAGGGTTTGTCCTCAGCTGGTTGATTGTCGAATAGTCGGGGCTGCCGGGCCGGTTACCGATTTGCCCGGCCGGCTTGGTTAACCATTTGCCCGAGCCGGGTTGGTTAATGAATTGCCATGGCCGGGTTGGTTAACGCAGTTTCAGGGTTGGGCTTGATTAACGATTTGCCCGAGCAGGGTTGGCTAACGCATTGTCAGGAGCGTGCGCGGTTGGTTCACGAAACTGCCTGTTCCGGGTTTCTAGAGCGTGGTCAGGCCCGGCCGGCCGGGTTAGCAGGCTGCCAGACCCAACTTGACGAAATTCAGTGCGGCGCGGGTAAACGGCGGGAGTAACTATGACTCTCTTAAGGGAAGGAGGGGGGGCCCATGGGCCAGCAAGGAGTTTCTGATGAACATCGGCCGGGACATTTTGACGGCGGGGCAAGAACTAGTTGTTATTGAGGGCGAAGGGTTTGTCCTCAGCTGGTTGATTGTCGAATTGTCGGGACTGCCGGGCCGGTTAACGATTTGCCCGGCCGGCTTGGTTAACCATTTGCCCGGGCCGGGTTGGTTAACGAATTGTCAGGGTTGGGCTTGGTTACCCATTTGCCCGGCCCC
Source organism: Mobula birostris (assembly GCF_030028105.1). Classification (NCBI taxonomy): domain Eukaryota; kingdom Metazoa; phylum Chordata; class Chondrichthyes; order Myliobatiformes; family Myliobatidae; genus Mobula; species Mobula birostris. The sequence goes on from NW_027278307.1 coordinate 22,559, forward strand.
GGGTTGGTTAGCGAATTGCCATGGTTGGGTTGGTTATCGAATTGTCGGGTTTGGGCTTGGTTACCGATTTGCCCGAGCAGGGTTGGCTAACGCATTGTCAGGAGCGTGCGCGGTTGGTTCACGAAACTGCCTGTTCCGGGTTTCTAGAGCGTTGTCAGGCCCGGCCGGCCGGGTTAGCGGCTTGCCAGACCCAACTTGACGAAATTCAGTGCGGCGCGGGTAAACGGCGGGAGTAACTATGACTCTCTTAAGGTAAGGAGGGGGGCCCATGGGCCAGCAAGGAGTTTCTGATGAACATCGGCCGGGACATTTTGACGGCGGGGCAAGACGTCGTTGTTATTGAGGGTGAAGGGTTTGTCCTCAGCTGGTTGATTGTCGAATAGTCGGGGCTGCCGGGCCGGTTACCGATTTGCCCGGCCGGCTTGGTTAACCATTTGCCCGGGCCGGGTTGGTTAACGAATTGTCAGGGTTGGGCTTGGTTAACCATTTGCCCGGGCCGGGTTGGTTAGCGAATTGCCATGGTTGGGTTGGTTAACGAATTGTCGGGTTTGGGCTTGGTTAACGACTTGACCGTGCAGGGTTGGTTAACGCCTTGTCAGGAGCGTGCGCGGTTGGTTCACGAAACTGCCTGTTCCGGGTTTCTAGAGCATTGTCAGGCCCGGCCGGCCGGGTTAGCGGCTTGCCAGACCCAACTTGACGAAATTCAGTGCGGCGCGGGTAAACGGCGGGAGTAACTATGACTCTCTTAAGGTAAGGAGGGGGGCCCATGGGCCAGCAAGGAGTTTCTGATGAACATCGGCCGGGACATTTTGACGGCGGGGCAAGAACTAGTTGTTATTGAGGGTGAAGGGTTTGTCCTCAGCTGGTTGATTGTCGAATAGTCGGGGCTGCCGGGCCGGTTACCGATTTGCCCGGCCGGCTTGGTTAACCATTTGCCCGAGCCGGGTTGGTTAATGAATTGCCATGGCTGGGTTGGTTAACGCAGTTTCAGGGTTGGGCTTGATTAACGATTTGCCCGAGCAGGGTTGGCTAACGCATTGTCAGGAGCGTGCGCGGTTGGTTCACGAAACTGCCTGTTCCGGGTTTCTAGAGCGTTGTCAGGCCCGGCCGGCCGGGTTAGCGGGTTGCCAGACCCAACTTGACGAAATTCAGTGCGGCGCGGGTAAACGGCGGGAGTAACTATGACTCTCTTAAGGTTAAGGAGGGGGGCCCATGGGCCAGCAAGGAGTTTCTGGTGAACATCGGCCGGGACATTTTGACGGCGGGGCAAGACGTCGTTGTTATTGAGGGTGAAGGGTTTGTCCTCAGCTGGTTGATTGTCGAATTGTCGGGACTGCCGGGCCGGTTACCGATTTGCCCGGCCGGCTTGGTTAACCATTTGCCCGAGCCGGGTTGGTTACCGAATTGTCAGGGTTGGGCTTGGTTAACCATTTGTCCGAGCCGGGTTGGTTAATGAATTGCCATGGCCGGGTTGGTTAACGCAGTTTCAGGGTTGGGCTTGATTAACGATTTGCCCGAGCAGGGTTGGCTAACGCATTGTCAGGAGCGTGCGCGGTTGGTTCACGAAACTGCCTGTTCCGGGTTTCTAGAGCGTGGTCAGGCCCGGCCGGCCGGGTTAGCAGGCTGCCAGACCCAACTTGACGAAATTCAGTGCGGCGCGGGTAAACGGCGGGAGTAACTATGACTCTCTTAAGGGAAGGAGGGGGGGCCCATGGGCCAGCAAGGAGTTTCTGATGAACATCGGCCGGGACATTTTGACGGCGGGGCAAGAACTAGTTGTTATTGAGGGCGAAGGGTTTGTCCTCAGCTGGTTGATTGTCGAATTGTCGGGACTGCCGGGCCGGTTAACGATTTGCCCGGCCGGCTTGGTTAACCATTTGCCCGGGCCGGGTTGGTTAACGAATTGTCAGGGTTGGGCTTGGTTACCCATTTGCCCGGCCCCGGGTTGGTTAGCGAATTGCCATGGTTGGGTTGGTTATCGAATTGTCGGGTTTGGGCTTGGTTACCGATTTGCCCGAGCAGGGTTGGCTAACGCATTGTCAGGAGCGTGCGCGGTTGGTTCACGAAACTGCCTGTTCCGGGTTTCTAGAGCGTTGTCAGGCCCGGCCGGCCGGGTTAGCGGCTTGCCAGACCCAACTTGACGAAATTCAGTGCGGCGCGGGTAAACGGCGGGAGTAACTATGACTCTCTTAAGGTAAGGAGGGGGGCCCATGGGCCAGCAAGGAGTTTCTGATGAACCTCGGCCGGGACATTTTGACGGCGGGGCAAGAACTAGTTGTTATTGAGGGCGAAGGGTTTGTCCTCAGCGGGTTGATTGTCGAATTGTCGGGACTGCCGGGCCGGTTAGCGATTTGCCCGGCCGGCTTGGTTAACCATTTGCCCGAGCCGGGTTGGTTACCGAATTGTCTGGGTTGGGCTTGGTTAACCATTTGCCCGGGCCGGGTTGGTTAGCGAATTGCCATGGTTGGGTTGGTTATCGAATTGTCGGGTTTGGGCTTGGTTAACGATTTGCCCGAGCAGGGTGGGTGAACGCATTGTCAGGAGCGTGCGCGGTTGGTTCACGAAACTGCCTGTTCCGGGTTTCTAGAGCGTTGTCAGGCCCGGCCGGCCGGGTTAGCGGCTTGCCAGACCCAACTTGACGAAATTCAGTGCGGCGCGGGTAAACGGCGGGAGTAACTATGACTCTCTTAAGGAGGGGGGCCCATGGGCCAGCAAGGAGTTTCTGATGAACATCGGCCGGGACATTTTGACGGCGGGGCAAGACGTAGTTGTTATTGAGGGTGAAGGGTTTGTCCTCAGCTGGTTGATTGTCGAATAGTCGGGGCTGCCGGGCCGGTTACCGATTTGCCCGGCCGGCTTGGTTAACCATTTGCCCGGGCCGGGTTGGTTAACGAATTGTCAGGTTTGGGCTTGGTTAACCATTTGCCCGGGCCGGGTTGGTTAGCGAATTGTCATGGTTGGGTTGGTTAACGAATTGTCGGGTTTGGGCTTGGTTAACGATTTGCCCGAGCAGGGTGGGTGAACACATTGTCAGGAGCGTGCGCAGTTGGTTCACGAAACTGCCTGTTCCGGGTTTCTAGAGCGTTGTCAGGCCCGGCCGGCCGGGTTAGCGGCTTGCCAGACCCAACTTGACGAAATTCAGTGCGGCGCGGGTAAACGGCGGGAGTAACTATGACTCTCTTAAGGTAAGGAGGGGGGCCCATGGGCCAGCAAGGAGTTTCTGATGAACCTCGGCCGGGACATTTTGACGGCGGGGCAAGAACTAGTTGTTATTGAGGGCGAAGGGTTTGTCCTCAGCGGGTTGATTGTCGAATTGTCGGGACTGCCGGGCCGGTTAGCGATTTGCCCGGCCGGCTTGGTTAACTATTTGCCCGGGCCGGGTTGGTTAACGAATTGTCAGGGTTGGGCTTGGTTACCCATTTGCCCGGCCCCGGGTTGGTTAGCGAATTGCCATGGTTGGGTTGGTTATCGAATTGTCGGGTTTGGGCTTGGTTACCGATTTGCCCGAGCAGGGTTGGCTAACGCATTGTCAGGAGCGTGCGCGGTTGGTTCACGAAACTGCCTGTTCCGGGTTTCTAGAGCGTTGTCAGGCCCGGCCGGCCGGGTTAGCGGCTTGCCAGACCCAACTTGACGAAATTCAGTGCGGCGCGGGTAAACGGCGGGAGTAACTATGACTCTCTTAAGGTAAGGAGGGGGGCCCATGGGCCAGCAAGGAGTTTCTGATGAACATCGGCCGGGACATTTTGACGGCGGGGCAAGACGTCGTTGTTATTGAGGGTGAAGGGTTTGTCCTCAGCTGGTTGATTGTCGAATAGTCGGGGCTGCCGGGCCGGTTACCGATTTGCCCGGCCGGCTTGGTTAACCATTTGCCCGGGCCGGGTTGGTTAACGAATTGTCAGGGTTGGGCTTGGTTAACCATTTGCCCGGGCCGGGTTGGTTAGCGAATTGCCATGGTTGGGTTGGTTAACGAATTGTCGGGTTTGGGCTTGGTTAACGACTTGACCGTGCAGGGTTGGCTAACGCATTGTCAGGAGCGTGCGCGGTTGGTTCACGAAACTGCCTGTTCCGGGTTTCTAGAGCGTTGTCAGGCCCGGCCGGCCGGGTTAGCGGGTTGCCAGACCCAACTTGACGAAATTCAGTGCGGCGCGGGTAAACGGCGGGAGTAACTATGACTCTCTTAAGGTTAAGGAGGGGGGCCCATGGGCCAGCAAGGAGTTTCTGGTGAACATCGGCCGGGACATTTTGACGGCGGGGCAAGACGTCGTTGTTATTGAGGGTGAAGGGTTTGTCCTCAGCTGGTTGATTGTCGAATTGTCGGGACTGCCGGGCCGGTTACCGATTTGCCCGGCCGGCTTGGTTAACCATTTGCCCGAGCCGGGTTGGTTACCGAATTGTCAGGGTTGGGCTTGGTTAACCATTTGTCCGAGCCGGGTTGGTTAATGAATTGCCATGGCCGGGTTGGTTAACGCAGTTTCAGGGTTGGGCTTGATTAACGATTTGCCCGAGCAGGGTTGGCTAAGGCATTGTCAGGAGCGTGCGCGGTTGGTTCACGAAACTGCCTGTTCCGGGTTTCTAGAGCGTTGTCAGGCCCGGCCGGCCGGGTTAGCGGCTTGCCAGACCCAACTTGACGAAATTCAGTGCGGCGCGGGTAAACGGCGGGAGTAACTATGACTCTCTTAAGGGTATGGAGGGGGGCCCATGGGCCAGCAAGGAGTTTCTGATGAACATCGGCCGGGACATTTTGACGGCGGGGCAAGAACTAGTTGTTATTGAGGGTGAAGGGTTTGTCCTCAGCTGGTTGATTGTCGAATAGTCGGGGCTGCCGGGCCGGTTACCGATTTGCCCGGCCGGCTTGGTTAACCATTTGCCCGAGCCGGGTTGGTTAATGAATTGCCATGGCCGGGTTGGTTAACGCAGTTTCAGGGTTGGGCTTGATTAACGATTTGCCCGAGCAGGGTTGGCTAACGCATTGTCAGGAGCGTGCGCGGTTGGTTCACGAAACTGCCTGTTCCGGGTTTCTAGAGCGTGGTCAGGCCCGGCCGGCCGGGTTAGCAGGCTGCCAGACCCAACTTGACGAAATTCAGTGCGGCGCGGGTAAACGGCGGGAGTAACTATGACTCTCTTAAGGGAAGGAGGGGGGGCCCATGGGCCAGCAAGGAGTTTCTGATGAACATCGGCCGGGACATTTTGACGGCGGGGCAAGAACTAGTTGTTATTGAGGGCGAAGGGTTTGTCCTCAGCTGGTTGATTGTCGAATTGTCGGGACTGCCGGGCCGGTTAACGATTTGCCCGGCCGGCTTGGTTAACCATTTGCCCGGGCCGGGTTGGTTAACGAATTGTCAGGGTTGGGCTTGGTTACCCATTTGCCCGGCCCCGGGTTGGTTAGCGAATTGCCATGGTTGGGTTGGTTATCGAATTGTCGGGTTTGGGCTTGGTTACCGATTTGCCCGAGCAGGGTTGGCTAACGCATTGTCAGGAGCGTGCGCGGTTGGTTCACGAAACTGCCTGTTCCGGGTTTCTAGAGCGTTGTCAGGCCCGGCCGGCCGGGTTAGCGGCTTGCCAGACCCAACTTGACGAAATTCAGTGCGGCGCGGGTAAACGGCGGGAGTAACTATGACTCTCTTAAGGTAAGGAGGGGGGCCCATGGGCCAGCAAGGAGTTTCTGATGAACCTCGGCCGGGACATTTTGACGGCGGGGCAAGAACTAGTTGTTATTGAGGGCGAAGGGTTTGTCCTCAGCGGGTTGATTGTCGAATTGTCGGGACTGCCGGGCCGGTTAGCGATTTGCCCGGCCGGCTTGGTTAACCATTTGCCCGAGCCGGGTTGGTTACCGAATTGTCTGGGTTGGGCTTGGTTAACCATTTGCCCGGGCCGGGTTGGTTAGCGAATTGCCATGGTTGGGTTGGTTATCGAATTGTCGGGTTTGGGCTTGGTTAACGATTTGCCCGAGCAGGGTGGGTGAACGCATTGTCAGGAGCGTGCGCGGTTGGTTCACGAAACTGCCTGTTCCGGGTTTCTAGAGCGTGGTCAGGCCCGGCCGGCCGGGTTAGCAGGCTGCCAGACCCAACTTGACGAAATTCAGTGCGGCGCGGGTAAACGGCGGGAGTAACTATGACTCTCTTAAGGGAAGGAGGGGGGGCCCATGGGCCAGCAAGGAGTTTCTGATGAACATCGGCCGGGACATTTTGACGGCGGGGCAAGAACTAGTTGTTATTGAGGGCGAAGGGTTTGTCCTCAGCTGGTTGATTGTCGAATTGTCGGGACTGCCGGGCCGGTTAACGATTTGCCCGGCCGGCTTGGTTAACCATTTGCCCGGGCCGGGTTGGTTAACGAATTGTCAGGGTTGGGCTTGGTTACCCATTTGCCCGGCCCCGGGTTGGTTAGCGAATTGCCATGGTTGGGTTGGTTATCGAATTGTCGGGTTTGGGCTTGGTTACCGATTTGCCCGAGCAGGGTTGGCTAACGCATTGTCAGGAGCGTGCGCGGTTGGTTCACGAAACTGCCTGTTCCGGGTTTCTAGAGCGTTGTCAGGCCCGGCCGGCCGGGTTAGCGGCTTGCCAGACCCAACTTGACGAAATTCAGTGCGGCGCGGGTAAACGGCGGGAGTAACTATGACTCTCTTAAGGTAAGGAGGGGGGCCCATGGGCCAGCAAGGAGTTTCTGATGAACCTCGGCCGGGACATTTTGACGGCGGGGCAAGAACTAGTTGTTATTGAGGGCGAAGGGTTTGTCCTCAGCGGGTTGATTGTCGAATTGTCGGGACTGCCGGGCCGGTTAGCGATTTGCCCGGCCGGCTTGGTTAACCATTTGCCCGAGCCGGGTTGGTTACCGAATTGTCTGGGTTGGGCTTGGTTAACCATTTGCCCGGGCCGGGTTGGTTAGCGAATTGCCATGGTTGGGTTGGTTATCGAATTGTCGGGTTTGGGCTTGGTTAACGATTTGCCCGAGCAGGGTGGGTGAACGCATTGTCAGGAGCGTGCGCGGTTGGTTCACGAAACTGCCTGTTCCGGGTTTCTAGAGCGTTGTCAGGCCCGGCCGGCCGGGTTAGCGGCTTGCCAGACCCAACTTGACGAAATTCAGTGCGGCGCGGGTAAACGGCGGGAGTAACTATGACTCTCTTAAGGTAAGGAGGGGGGCCCATGGGCCAGCAAGGAGTTTCTGATGAACATCGGCCGGGACATTTTGACGGCGGGGCAAGACGTAGTTGTTATTGAGGGTGAAGGGTTTGTCCTCAGCTGGTTGATTGTCGAATAGTCGGGGCTGCCGGGCCGGTTACCGATTTGCCCGGCCGGCTTGGTTAACCATTTGCCCGGGCCGGGTTGGTTAACGAATTGTCAGGTTTGGGCTTGGTTAACCATTTGCCCGGGCCGGGTTGGTTAGCGAATTGTCATGGTTGGGTTGGTTAACGAATTGTCGGGTTTGGGCTTGGTTAACGATTTGCCCGAGCAGGGTGGGTGAACACATTGTCAGGAGCGTGCGCAGTTGGTTCACGAAACTGCCTGTTCCGGGTTTCTAGAGCGTTGTCAGGCCCGGCCGGCCGGGTTAGCGGCTTGCCAGACCCAACTTGACGAAATTCAGTGCGGCGCGGGTAAACGGCGGGAGTAACTATGACTCTCTTAAGGTAAGGAGGGGGGCCCATGGGCCAGCAAGGAGTTTCTGATGAACCTCGGCCGGGACATTTTGACGGCGGGGCAAGAACTAGTTGTTATTGAGGGCGAAGGGTTTGTCCTCAGCGGGTTGATTGTCGAATTGTCGGGACTGCCGGGCCGGTTAGCGATTTGCCCGGCCGGCTTGGTTAACCATTTGCCCGAGCCGGGTTGGTTACCGAATTGTCTGGGTTGGGCTTGGTTAACCATTTGCCCGGGCCGGGTTGGTTAGCGAATTGCCATGGTTGGGTTGGTTATCGAATTGTCGGGTTTGGGCTTGGTTAACGATTTGCCCGAGCAGGGTGGGTGAACGCATTGTCAGGAGCGTGCGCGGTTGGTTCACGAAACTGCCTGTTCCGGGTTTCTAGAGCGTTGTCAGGCCCGGCCGGCCGGGTTAGCGGCTTGCCAGACCCAACTTGACGAAATTCAGTGCGGCGCGGGTAAACGGCGGGAGTAACTATGACTCTCTTAAGGTATATAAGGAGTGGGGCCCATGGGCCAGGAAGGAGTTTCTGATGAACATCGGCCGGGACATTTTGACGGCGGGGCAAGACGTCGTTGTTATTGAGGGTGAAGGGTTTGTCCTCAGCTGGTTGATTGTCGAATAGTCGGGGCTGCCGGGCCGGTTACCGATTTGCCCGGCCGGCTTGGTTAACCATTTGCCCGGGCCGGGTTGGTTAACGAATTGTCAGGGTTGGGCTTGGTTAACCATTTGCCCGGGCCGGGTTGGTTAGCGAATTGCCATGGTTGGGTTGGTTAACGAATTGTCGGGTTTGGGCTTGGTTAACGACTTGACCGTGCAGGGTTGGTTAACGCCTTGTCAGGAGCGTGCGCGGTTGGTTCACGAAACTGCCTGTTCCGGGTTTCTAGAGCATTGTCAGGCCCGGCCGGCCGGGTTAGCGGCTTGCCAGACCCAACTTGACGAAATTCAGTGCGGCGCGGGTAAACGGCGGGAGTAACTATGACTCTCTTAAGGTAAGGAGGGGGGCCCATGGGCCAGCAAGGAGTTTCTGATGAACATCGGCCGGGACATTTTGACGGCGGGGCAAGAACTAGTTGTTATTGAGGGTGAAGGGTTTGTCCTCAGCTGGTTGATTGTCGAATAGTCGGGGCTGCCGGGCCGGTTACCGATTTGCCCGGCCGGCTTGGTTAACCATTTGCCCGAGCCGGGTTGGTTAATGAATTGCCATGGCCGGGTTGGTTAACGCAGTTTCAGGGTTGGGCTTGATTAACGATTTGCCCGAGCAGGGTTGGCTAACGCATTGTCAGGAGCGTGCGCGGTTGGTTCACGAAACTGCCTGTTCCGGGTTTCTAGAGCGTTGTCAGGCCCGGCCGGCCGGGTTAGCGGGTTGCCAGACCCAACTTGACGAAATTCAGTGCGGCGCGGGTAAACGGCGGGAGTAACTATGACTCTCTTAAGGTTAAGGAGGGGGGCCCATGGGCCAGCAAGGAGTTTCTGGTGAACATCGGCCGGGACATTTTGACGGCGGGGCAAGACGTCGTTGTTATTGAGGGTGAAGGGTTTGTCCTCAGCTGGTTGATTGTCGAATTGTCGGGACTGCCGGGCCGGTTACCGATTTGCCCGGCCGGCTTGGTTAACCATTTGCCCGAGCCGGGTTGGTTACCGAATTGTCAGGGTTGGGCTTGGTTAACCATTTGTCCGAGCCGGGTTGGTTAATGAATTGCCATGGCCGGGTTGGTTAACGCAGTTTCAGGGTTGGGCTTGATTAACGATTTGCCCGAGCAGGGTTGGCTAACGCATTGTCAGGAGCGTGCGCGGTTGGTTCACGAAACTGCCTGTTCCGGGTTTCTAGAGCGTTGTCAGGCCCGGCCGGCCGGGTTAGCGGCTTGCCAGACCCAACTTGACGAAATTCAGTGCGGCGCGGGTAAACGGCGGGAGTAACTATGACTCTCTTAAGGTATGGAGGGGGGCCCATGGGCCAGCAAGGAGTTTCTGATGAACATCGGCCGGGACATTTTGACGGCGGGGCAAGAACTAGTTGTTATTGAGGGTGAAGGGTTTGTCCTCAGCTGGTTGATTGTCGAATAGTCGGGGCTGCCGGGCCGGTTACCGATTTGCCCGGCCGGCTTGGTTAACCATTTGCCCGAGCCGGGTTGGTTAATGAATTGCCATGGCCGGGTTGGTTAACGCAGTTTCAGGGTTGGGCTTGATTAACGATTTGCCCGAGCAGGGTTGGCTAACGCATTGTCAGGAGCGTGCGCGGTTGGTTCACGAAACTGCCTGTTCCGGGTTTCTAGAGCGTGGTCAGGCCCGGCCGGCCGGGTTAGCAGGCTGCCAGACCCAACTTGACGAAATTCAGTGCGGCGCGGGTAAACGGCGGGAGTAACTATGACTCTCTTAAGGGAAGGAGGGGGGGCCCATGGGCCAGCAAGGAGTTTCTGATGAACATCGGCCGGGACATTTTGACGGCGGGGCAAGAACTAGTTGTTATTGAGGGCGAAGGGTTTGTCCTCAGCTGGTTGATTGTCGAATTGTCGGGACTGCCGGGCCGGTTAACGATTTGCCCGGCCGGCTTGGTTAACCATTTGCCCGGGCCGGGTTGGTTAACGAATTGTCAGGGTTGGGCTTGGTTACCCATTTGCCCGGCCCCGGGTTGGTTAGCGAATTGCCATGGTTGGGTTGGTTATCGAATTGTCGGGTTTGGGCTTGGTTACCGATTTGCCCGAGCAGGGTTGGCTAACGCATTGTCAGGAGCGTGCGCGGTTGGTTCACGAAACTGCCTGTTCCGGGTTTCTAGAGCGTTGTCAGGCCCGGCCGGCCGGGTTAGCGGCTTGCCAGACCCAACTTGACGAAATTCAGTGCGGCGCGGGTAAACGGCGGGAGTAACTATGACTCTCTTAAGGTAAGGAGGGGGGCCCATGGGCCAGCAAGGAGTTTCTGATGAACATCGGCCGGGACATTTTGACGGCGGGGCAAGACGTCGTTGTTATTGAGGGTGAAGGGTTTGTCCTCAGCTGGTTGATTGTCGAATAGTCGGGGCTGCCGGGCCGGTTACCGATTTGCCCGGCCGGCTTGGTTAACCATTTGCCCGGGCCGGGTTGGTTAACGAATTGTCAGGGTTGGGCTTGGTTAACCATTTGCCCGGGCCGGGTTGGTTAGCGAATTGCCATGGTTGGGTTGGTTAACGAATTGTCGGGTTTGGGCTTGGTTAACGACTTGACCGTGCAGGGTTGGTTAACGCCTTGTCAGGAGCGTGCGCGGTTGGTTCACGAAACTGCCTGTTCCGGGTTTCTAGAGCATTGTCAGGCCCGGCCGGCCGGGTTAGCGGCTTGCCAGACCCAACTTGACGAAATTCAGTGCGGCGCGGGTAAACGGCGGGAGTAACTATGACTCTCTTAAGGTAAGGAGGGGGGCCCATGGGCCAGCAAGGAGTTTCTGATGAACATCGGCCGGGACATTTTGACGGCGGGGCAAGAACTAGTTGTTATTGAGGGTGAAGGGTTTGTCCTCAGCTGGTTGATTGTCGAATAGTCGGGGCTGCCGGGCCGGTTACCGATTTGCCCGGCCGGCTTGGTTAACCATTTGCCCGAGCCGGGTTGGTTAATGAATTGCCATGGCTGGGTTGGTTAACGCAGTTTCAGGGTTGGGCTTGATTAACGATTTGCCCGAGCAGGGTTGGCTAACGCATTGTCAGGAGCGTGCGCGGTTGGTTCACGAAACTGCCTGTTCCGGGTTTCTAGAGCGTTGTCAGGCCCGGCCGGCCGGGTTAGCGGGTTGCCAGACCCAACTTGACGAAATTCAGTGCGGCGCGGGTAAACGGCGGGAGTAACTATGACTCTCTTAAGGTTAAGGAGGGGGGCCCATGGGCCAGCAAGGAGTTTCTGGTGAACATCGGCCGGGACATTTTGACGGCGGGGCAAGACGTCGTTGTTATTGAGGGTGAAGGGTTTGTCCTCAGCTGGTTGATTGTCGAATTGTCGGGACTGCCGGGCCGGTTACCGATTTGCCCGGCCGGCTTGGTTAACCATTTGCCCGAGCCGGGTTGGTTACCGAATTGTCAGGGTTGGGCTTGGTTAACCATTTGTCCGAGCCGGGTTGGTTAATGAATTGCCATGGCCGGGTTGGTTAACGCAGTTTCAGGGTTGGGCTTGATTAACGATTTGCCCGAGCAGGGTTGGCTAACGCATTGTCAGGAGCGTGCGCGGTTGGTTCACGAAACTGCCTGTTCCGGGTTTCTAGAGCGTGGTCAGGCCCGGCCGGCCGGGTTAGCAGGCTGCCAGACCCAACTTGACGAAATTCAGTGCGGCGCGGGTAAACGGCGGGAGTAACTATGACTCTCTTAAGGGAAGGAGGGGGGGCCCATGGGCCAGCAAGGAGTTTCTGATGAACATCGGCCGGGACATTTTGACGGCGGGGCAAGAACTAGTTGTTATTGAGGGCGAAGGGTTTGTCCTCAGCTGGTTGATTGTCGAATTGTCGGGACTGCCGGGCCGGTTAACGATTTGCCCGGCCGGCTTGGTTAACCATTTGCCCGGGCCGGGTTGGTTAACGAATTGTCAGGGTTGGGCTTGGTTACCCATTTGCCCGGCCCCGGGTTGGTTAGCGAATTGCCATGGTTGGGTTGGTTATCGAATTGTCGGGTTTGGGCTTGGTTACCGATTTGCCCGAGCAGGGTTGGCTAACGCATTGTCAGGAGCGTGCGCGGTTGGTTCACGAAACTGCCTGTTCCGGGTTTCTAGAGCGTTGTCAGGCCCGGCCGGCCGGGTTAGCGGCTTGCCAGACCCAACTTGACGAAATTCAGTGCGGCGCGGGTAAACGGCGGGAGTAACTATGACTCTCTTAAGGTAAGGAGGGGGGCCCATGGGCCAGCAAGGAGTTTCTGATGAACCTCGGCCGGGACATTTTGACGGCGGGGCAAGAACTAGTTGTTATTGAGGGCGAAGGGTTTGTCCTCAGCGGGTTGATTGTCGAATTGTCGGGACTGCCGGGCCGGTTAGCGATTTGCCCGGCCGGCTTGGTTAACCATTTGCCCGAGCCGGGTTGGTTACCGAATTGTCTGGGTTGGGCTTGGTTAACCATTTGCCCGGGCCGGGTTGGTTAGCGAATTGCCATGGTTGGGTTGGTTATCGAATTGTCGGGTTTGGGCTTGGTTAACGATTTGCCCGAGCAGGGTGGGTGAACGCATTGTCAGGAGCGTGCGCGGTTGGTTCACGAAACTGCCTGTTCCGGGTTTCTAGAGCGTTGTCAGGCCCGGCCGGCCGGGTTAGCGGCTTGCCAGACCCAACTTGACGAAATTCAGTGCGGCGCGGGTAAACGGCGGGAGTAACTATGACTCTCTTAAGGAGGGGGGCCCATGGGCCAGCAAGGAGTTTCTGATGAACATCGGCCGGGACATTTTGACGGCGGGGCAAGACGTAGTTGTTATTGAGGGTGAAGGGTTTGTCCTCAGCTGGTTGATTGTCGAATAGTCGGGGCTGCCGGGCCGGTTACCGATTTGCCCGGCCGGCTTGGTTAACCATTTGCCCGGGCCGGGTTGGTTAACGAATTGTCAGGTTTGGGCTTGGTTAACCATTTGCCCGGGCCGGGTTGGTTAGCGAATTGTCATGGTTGGGTTGGTTAACGAATTGTCGGGTTTGGGCTTGGTTAACGATTTGCCCGAGCAGGGTGGGTGAACACATTGTCAGGAGCGTGCGCAGTTGGTTCACGAAACTGCCTGTTCCGGGTTTCTAGAGCGTTGTCAGGCCCGGCCGGCCGGGTTAGCGGCTTGCCAGACCCAACTTGACGAAATTCAGTGCGGCGCGGGTAAACGGCGGGAGTAACTATGACTCTCTTAAGGTAAGGAGGGGGGCCCATGGGCCAGCAAGGAGTTTCTGATGAACCTCGGCCGGGACATTTTGACGGCGGGGCAAGAACTAGTTGTTATTGAGGGCGAAGGGTTTGTCCTCAGCGGGTTGATTGTCGAATTGTCGGGACTGCCGGGCCGGTTAGCGATTTGCCCGGCCGGCTTGGTTAACCATTTGCCCGAGCCGGGTTGGTTACCGAATTGTCTGGGTTGGGCTTGGTTAACCATTTGCCCGGGCCGGGTTGGTTAGCGAATTGCCATGGTTGGGTTGGTTAACGAATTGTCGGGTTTGGGCTTGGTTAACGACTTGACCGTGCAGGGTTGGTTAACGCCTTGTCAGGAGCGTGCGCGGTTGGTTCACGAAACTGCCTGTTCCGGGTTTCTAGAGCATTGTCAGGCCCGGCCGGCCGGGTTAGCGGCTTGCCAGACCCAACTTGACGAAATTCAGTGCGGCGCGGGTAAACGGCGGGAGTAACTATGACTCTCTTAAGGTAAGGAGGGGGGCCCATGGGCCAGCAAGGAGTTTCTGATGAACATCGGCCGGGACATTTTGACGGCGGGGCAAGAACTAGTTGTTATTGAGGGTGAAGGGTTTGTCCTCAGCTGGTTGATTGTCGAATAGTCGGGGCTGCCGGGCCGGTTACCGATTTGCCCGGCCGGCTTGGTTAACCATTTGCCCGAGCCGGGTTGGTTACCGAATTGTCAGGGTTGGGCTTGGTTAACCATTTGTCCGAGCCGGGTTGGTTAATGAATTGCCATGGCCGGGTTGGTTAACGCAGTTTCAGGGTTGGGCTTGATTAACGATTTGCCCGAGCAGGGTTGGCTAACGCATTGTCAGGAGCGTGCGCGGTTGGTTCACGAAACTGCCTGTTCCGGGTTTCTAGAGCGTTGTCAGGCCCGGCCGGCCGGGTTAGCGGCTTGCCAGACCCAACTTGACGAAATTCAGTGCGGCGCGGGTAAACGGCGGGAGTAACTATGACTCTCTTAAGGTATGGAGGGGGGCCCATGGGCCAGCAAGGAGTTTCTGATGAACATCGGCCGGGACATTTTGACGGCGGGGCAAGAACTAGTTGTTATTGAGGGTGAAGGGTTTGTCCTCAGCTGGTTGATTGTCGAATAGTCGGGGCTGCCGGGCCGGTTACCGATTTGCCCGGCCGGCTTGGTTAACCATTTGCCCGAGCCGGGTTGGTTAATGAATTGCCATGGCCGGGTTGGTTAACGCAGTTTCAGGGTTGGGCTTGATTAACGATTTGCCCGAGCAGGGTTGGCTAACGCATTGTCAGGAGCGTGCGCGGTTGGTTCACGAAACTGCCTGTTCCGGGTTTCTAGAGCGTGGTCAGGCCCGGCCGGCCGGGTTAGCAGGCTGCCAGACCCAACTTGACGAAATTCAGTGCGGCGCGGGTAAACGGCGGGAGTAACTATGACTCTCTTAAGGGAAGGAGGGGGGGCCCATGGGCCAGCAAGGAGTTTCTGATGAACATCGGCCGGGACATTTTGACGGCGGGGCAAGAACTAGTTGTTATTGAGGGCGAAGGGTTTGTCCTCAGCTGGTTGATTGTCGAATTGTCGGGACTGCCGGGCCGGTTAACGATTTGCCCGGCCGGCTTGGTTAACCATTTGCCCGGGCCGGGTTGGTTAACGAATTGTCAGGGTTGGGCTTGGTTACCCATTTGCCCGGCCCCGGGTTGGTTAGCGAATTGCCATGGTTGGGTTGGTTATCGAATTGTCGGGTTTGGGCTTGGTTACCGATTTGCCCGAGCAGGGTTGGCTAACGCATTGTCAGGAGCGTGCGCGGTTGGTTCACGAAACTGCCTGTTCCGGGTTTCTAGAGCGTTGTCAGGCCCGGCCGGCCGGGTTAGCGGCTTGCCAGACCCAACTTGACGAAATTCAGTGCGGCGCGGGTAAACGGCGGGAGTAACTATGACTCTCTTAAGGTAAGGAGGGGGGCCCATGGGCCAGCAAGGAGTTTCTGATGAACATCGGCCGGGACATTTTGACGGCGGGGCAAGACGTCGTTGTTATTGAGGGTGAAGGGTTTGTCCTCAGCTGGTTGATTGTCGAATAGTCGGGGCTGCCGGGCCGGTTACCGATTTGCCCGGCCGGCTTGGTTAACCATTTGCCCGGGCCGGGTTGGTTAACGAATTGTCAGGGTTGGGCTTGGTTAACCATTTGCCCGGGCCGGGTTGGTTAGCGAATTGCCATGGTTGGGTTGGTTAACGAATTGTCGGGTTTGGGCTTGGTTAACGACTTGACCGTGCAGGGTTGGTTAACGCCTTGTCAGGAGCGTGCGCGGTTGGTTCACGAAACTGCCTGTTCCGGGTTTCTAGAGCATTGTCAGGCCCGGCCGGCCGGGTTAGCGGCTTGCCAGACCCAACTTGACGAAATTCAGTGCGGCGCGGGTAAACGGCGGGAGTAACTATGACTCTCTTAAGGTAAGGAGGGGGGCCCATGGGCCAGCAAGGAGTTTCTGATGAACATCGGCCGGGACATTTTGACGGCGGGGCAAGAACTAGTTGTTATTGAGGGTGAAGGGTTTGTCCTCAGCTGGTTGATTGTCGAATAGTCGGGGCTGCCGGGCCGGTTACCGATTTGCCCGGCCGGCTTGGTTAACCATTTGCCCGAGCCGGGTTGGTTAATGAATTGCCATGGCTGGGTTGGTTAACGCAGTTTCAGGGTTGGGCTTGATTAACGATTTGCCCGAGCAGGGTTGGCTAACGCATTGTCAGGAGCGTGCGCGGTTGGTTCACGAAACTGCCTGTTCCGGGTTTCTAGAGCGTTGTCAGGCCCGGCCGGCCGGGTTAGCGGGTTGCCAGACCCAACTTGACGAAATTCAGTGCGGCGCGGGTAAACGGCGGGAGTAACTATGACTCTCTTAAGGTTAAGGAGGGGGGCCCATGGGCCAGCAAGGAGTTTCTGATGAACCTCGGCCGGGACATTTTGACGGCGGGGCAAGAACTAGTTGTTATTGAGGGCGAAGGGTTTGTCCTCAGCGGGTTGATTGTCGAATTGTCGGGACTGCCGGGCCGGTTAGCGATTTGCCCGGCCGGCTTGGTTAACCATTTGCCCGAGCCGGGTTGGTTACCGAATTGTCTGGGTTGGGCTTGGTTAACCATTTGCCCGGGCCGGGTTGGTTAGCGAATTGCCATGGTTGGGTTGGTTATCGAATTGTCGGGTTTGGGCTTGGTTAACGATTTGCCCGAGCAGGGTGGGTGAACGCATTGTCAGGAGCGTGCGCGGTTGGTTCACGAAACTGCCTGTTCCGGGTTTCTAGAGCGTTGTCAGGCCCGGCCGGCCGGGTTAGCGGCTTGCCAGACCCAACTTGACGAAATTCAGTGCGGCGCGGGTAAACGGCGGGAGTAACTATGACTCTCTTAAGGTATATAAGGAGTGGGGCCCATGGGCCAGGAAGGAGTTTCTGATGAACATCGGCCGGGACATTTTGACGGCGGGGCAAGACGTCGTTGTTATTGAGGGTGAAGGGTTTGTCCTCAGCTGGTTGATTGTCGAATAGTCGGGGCTGCCGGGCCGGTTACCGATTTGCCCGGCCGGCTTGGTTAACCATTTGCCCGGGCCGGGTTGGTTAACGAATTGTCAGGGTTGGGCTTGGTTAACCATTTGCCCGGGCCGGGTTGGTTAGCGAATTGCCATGGTTGGGTTGGTTAACGAATTGTCGGGTTTGGGCTTGGTTAACGACTTGACCGTGCAGGGTTGGTTAACGCCTTGTCAGGAGCGTGCGCGGTTGGTTCACGAAACTGCCTGTTCCGGGTTTCTAGAGCATTGTCAGGCCCGGCCGGCCGGGTTAGCGGCTTGCCAGACCCAACTTGACGAAATTCAGTGCGGCGCGGGTAAACGGCGGGAGTAACTATGACTCTCTTAAGGTAAGGAGGGGGGCCCATGGGCCAGCAAGGAGTTTCTGATGAACATCGGCCGGGACATTTTGACGGCGGGGCAAGAACTAGTTGTTATTGAGGGTGAAGGGTTTGTCCTCAGCTGGTTGATTGTCGAATAGTCGGGGCTGCCGGGCCGGTTACCGATTTGCCCGGCCGGCTTGGTTAACCATTTGCCCGAGCCGGGTTGGTTAATGAATTGCCATGGCCGGGTTGGTTAACGCAGTTTCAGGGTTGGGCTTGATTAACGATTTGCCCGAGCAGGGTTGGCTAACGCATTGTCAGGAGCGTGCGCGGTTGGTTCACGAAACTGCCTGTTCCGGGTTTCTAGAGCGTTGTCAGGCCCGGCCGGCCGGGTTAGCGGGTTGCCAGACCCAACTTGACGAAATTCAGTGCGGCGCGGGTAAACGGCGGGAGTAACTATGACTCTCTTAAGGTTAAGGAGGGGGGCCCATGGGCCAGCAAGGAGTTTCTGGTGAACATCGGCCGGGACATTTTGACGGCGGGGCAAGACGTCGTTGTTATTGAGGGTGAAGGGTTTGTCCTCAGCTGGTTGATTGTCGAATTGTCGGGACTGCCGGGCCGGTTACCGATTTGCCCGGCCGGCTTGGTTAACCATTTGCCCGAGCCGGGTTGGTTACCGAATTGTCAGGGTTGGGCTTGGTTAACCATTTGTCCGAGCCGGGTTGGTTAATGAATTGCCATGGCCGGGTTGGTTAACGCAGTTTCAGGGTTGGGCTTGATTAACGATTTGCCCGAGCAGGGTTGGCTAACGCATTGTCAGGAGCGTGCGCGGTTGGTTCACGAAACTGCCTGTTCCGGGTTTCTAGAGCGTTGTCAGGCCCGGCCGGCCGGGTTAGCGGCTTGCCAGACCCAACTTGACGAAATTCAGTGCGGCGCGGGTAAACGGCGGGAGTAACTATGACTCTCTTAAGGTATGGAGGGGGGCCCATGGGCCAGCAAGGAGTTTCTGATGAACATCGGCCGGGACATTTTGACGGCGGGGCAAGAACTAGTTGTTATTGAGGGTGAAGGGTTTGTCCTCAGCTGGTTGATTGTCGAATAGTCGGGGCTGCCGGGCCGGTTACCGATTTGCCCGGCCGGCTTGGTTAACCATTTGCCCGAGCCGGGTTGGTTAATGAATTGCCATGGCCGGGTTGGTTAACGCAGTTTCAGGGTTGGGCTTGATTAACGATTTGCCCGAGCAGGGTTGGCTAACGCATTGTCAGGAGCGTGCGCGGTTGGTTCACGAAACTGCCTGTTCCGGGTTTCTAGAGCGTGGTCAGGCCCGGCCGGCCGGGTTAGCAGGCTGCCAGACCCAACTTGACGAAATTCAGTGCGGCGCGGGTAAACGGCGGGAGTAACTATGACTCTCTTAAGGGAAGGAGGGGGGGCCCATGGGCCAGCAAGGAGTTTCTGATGAACATCGGCCGGGACATTTTGACGGCGGGGCAAGAACTAGTTGTTATTGAGGGCGAAGGGTTTGTCCTCAGCTGGTTGATTGTCGAATTGTCGGGACTGCCGGGCCGGTTAACGATTTGCCCGGCCGGCTTGGTTAACCATTTGCCCGGGCCGGGTTGGTTAACGAATTGTCAGGGTTGGGCTTGGTTACCCATTTGCCCGGCCCCGGGTTGGTTAGCGAATTGCCATGGTTGGGTTGGTTATCGAATTGTCGGGTTTGGGCTTGGTTACCGATTTGCCCGAGCAGGGTTGGCTAACGCATTGTCAGGAGCGTGCGCGGTTGGTTCACGAAACTGCCTGTTCCGGGTTTCTAGAGCGTTGTCAGGCCCGGCCGGCCGGGTTAGCGGCTTGCCAGACCCAACTTGACGAAATTCAGTGCGGCGCGGGTAAACGGCGGGAGTAACTATGACTCTCTTAAGGTAAGGAGGGGGGCCCATGGGCCAGCAAGGAGTTTCTGATGAACATCGGCCGGGACATTTTGACGGCGGGGCAAGACGTAGTTGTTATTGAGGGTGAAGGGTTTGTCCTCAGCTGGTTGATTGTCGAATAGTCGGGGCTGCCGGGCCGGTTACCGATTTGCCCGGCCGGCTTGGTTAACCATTTGCCCGGGCCGGGTTGGTTAACGAATTGTCAGGTTTGGGCTTGGTTAACCATTTGCCCGGGCCGGGTTGGTTAGCGAATTGTCATGGTTGGGTTGGTTAACGAATTGTCGGGTTTGGGCTTGGTTAACGATTTGCCCGAGCAGGGTGGGTGAACACATTGTCAGGAGCGTGCGCAGTTGGTTCACGAAACTGCCTGTTCCGGGTTTCTAGAGCGTTGTCAGGCCCGGCCGGCCGGGTTAGCGGCTTGCCAGACCCAACTTGACGAAATTCAGTGCGGCGCGGGTAAACGGCGGGAGTAACTATGACTCTCTTAAGGTAAGGAGGGGGGCCCATGGGCCAGCAAGGAGTTTCTGATGAACCTCGGCCGGGACATTTTGACGGCGGGGCAAGAACTAGTTGTTATTGAGGGCGAAGGGTTTGTCCTCAGCGGGTTGATTGTCGAATTGTCGGGACTGCCGGGCCGGTTAGCGATTTGCCCGGCCGGCTTGGTTAACCATTTGCCCGAGCCGGGTTGGTTACCGAATTGTCTGGGTTGGGCTTGGTTAACCATTTGCCCGGGCCGGGTTGGTTAGCGAATTGCCATGGTTGGGTTGGTTAACGAATTGTCGGGTTTGGGCTTGGTTAACGACTTGACCGTGCAGGGTTGGTTAACGCCTTGTCAGGAGCGTGCGCGGTTGGTTCACGAAACTGCCTGTTCCGGGTTTCTAGAGCATTGTCAGGCCCGGCCGGCCGGGTTAGCGGCTTGCCAGACCCAACTTGACGAAATTCAGTGCGGCGCGGGTAAACGGCGGGAGTAACTATGACTCTCTTAAGGTAAGGAGGGGGGCCCATGGGCCAGCAAGGAGTTTCTGATGAACATCGGCCGGGACATTTTGACGGCGGGGCAAGAACTAGTTGTTATTGAGGGTGAAGGGTTTGTCCTCAGCTGGTTGATTGTCGAATAGTCGGGGCTGCCGGGCCGGTTACCGATTTGCCCGGCCGGCTTGGTTAACCATTTGCCCGAGCCGGGTTGGTTAATGAATTGCCATGGCTGGGTTGGTTAACGCAGTTTCAGGGTTGGGCTTGATTAACGATTTGCCCGAGCAGGGTTGGCTAACGCATTGTCAGGAGCGTGCGCGGTTGGTTCACGAAACTGCCTGTTCCGGGTTTCTAGAGCGTTGTCAGGCCCGGCCGGCCGGGTTAGCGGGTTGCCAGACCCAACTTGACGAAATTCAGTGCGGCGCGGGTAAACGGCGGGAGTAACTATGACTCTCTTAAGGTTAAGGAGGGGGGCCCATGGGCCAGCAAGGAGTTTCTGGTGAACATCGGCCGGGACATTTTGACGGCGGGGCAAGACGTCGTTGTTATTGAGGGTGAAGGGTTTGTCCTCAGCTGGTTGATTGTCGAATTGTCGGGACTGCCGGGCCGGTTACCGATTTGCCCGGCCGGCTTGGTTAACCATTTGCCCGAGCCGGGTTGGTTACCGAATTGTCAGGGTTGGGCTTGGTTAACCATTTGTCCGAGCCGGGTTGGTTAATGAATTGCCATGGCCGGGTTGGTTAACGCAGTTTCAGGGTTGGGCTTGATTAACGATTTGCCCGAGCAGGGTTGGCTAACGCATTGTCAGGAGCGTGCGCGGTTGGTTCACGAAACTGCCTGTTCCGGGTTTCTAGAGCGTGGTCAGGCCCGGCCGGCCGGGTTAGCAGGCTGCCAGACCCAACTTGACGAAATTCAGTGCGGCGCGGGTAAACGGCGGGAGTAACTATGACTCTCTTAAGGGAAGGAGGGGGGGCCCATGGGCCAGCAAGGAGTTTCTGATGAACATCGGCCGGGACATTTTGACGGCGGGGCAAGAACTAGTTGTTATTGAGGGCGAAGGGTTTGTCCTCAGCTGGTTGATTGTCGAATTGTCGGGACTGCCGGGCCGGTTAACGATTTGCCCGGCCGGCTTGGTTAACCATTTGCCCGGGCCGGGTTGGTTAACGAATTGTCAGGGTTGGGCTTGGTTACCCATTTGCCCGGCCCCGGGTTGGTTAGCGAATTGCCATGGTTGGGTTGGTTATCGAATTGTCGGGTTTGGGCTTGGTTACCGATTTGCCCGAGCAGGGTTGGCTAACGCATTGTCAGGAGCGTGCGCGGTTGGTTCACGAAACTGCCTGTTCCGGGTTTCTAGAGCGTTGTCAGGCCCGGCCGGCCGGGTTAGCGGCTTGCCAGACCCAACTTGACGAAATTCAGTGCGGCGCGGGTAAACGGCGGGAGTAACTATGACTCTCTTAAGGTAAGGAGGGGGGCCCATGGGCCAGCAAGGAGTTTCTGATGAACCTCGGCCGGGACATTTTGACGGCGGGGCAAGAACTAGTTGTTATTGAGGGCGAAGGGTTTGTCCTCAGCGGGTTGATTGTCGAATTGTCGGGACTGCCGGGCCGGTTAGCGATTTGCCCGGCCGGCTTGGTTAACCATTTGCCCGAGCCGGGTTGGTTACCGAATTGTCTGGGTTGGGCTTGGTTAACCATTTGCCCGGGCCGGGTTGGTTAGCGAATTGCCATGGTTGGGTTGGTTATCGAATTGTCGGGTTTGGGCTTGGTTAACGATTTGCCCGAGCAGGGTGGGTGAACGCATTGTCAGGAGCGTGCGCGGTTGGTTCACGAAACTGCCTGTTCCGGGTTTCTAGAGCGTTGTCAGGCCCGGCCGGCCGGGTTAGCGGCTTGCCAGACCCAACTTGACGAAATTCAGTGCGGCGCGGGTAAACGGCGGGAGTAACTATGACTCTCTTAAGGAGGGGGGCCCATGGGCCAGCAAGGAGTTTCTGATGAACATCGGCCGGGACATTTTGACGGCGGGGCAAGACGTAGTTGTTATTGAGGGTGAAGGGTTTGTCCTCAGCTGGTTGATTGTCGAATAGTCGGGGCTGCCGGGCCGGTTACCGATTTGCCCGGCCGGCTTGGTTAACCATTTGCCCGGGCCGGGTTGGTTAACGAATTGTCAGGTTTGGGCTTGGTTAACCATTTGCCCGGGCCGGGTTGGTTAGCGAATTGTCATGGTTGGGTTGGTTAACGAATTGTCGGGTTTGGGCTTGGTTAACGATTTGCCCGAGCAGGGTGGGTGAACACATTGTCAGGAGCGTGCGCAGTTGGTTCACGAAACTGCCTGTTCCGGGTTTCTAGAGCGTTGTCAGGCCCGGCCGGCCGGGTTAGCGGCTTGCCAGACCCAACTTGACGAAATTCAGTGCGGCGCGGGTAAACGGCGGGAGTAACTATGACTCTCTTAAGGTAAGGAGGGGGGCCCATGGGCCAGCAAGGAGTTTCTGATGAACCTCGGCCGGGACATTTTGACGGCGGGGCAAGAACTAGTTGTTATTGAGGGCGAAGGGTTTGTCCTCAGCGGGTTGATTGTCGAATTGTCGGGACTGCCGGGCCGGTTAGCGATTTGCCCGGCCGGCTTGGTTAACCATTTGCCCGAGCCGGGTTGGTTACCGAATTGTCTGGGTTGGGCTTGGTTAACCATTTGCCCGGGCCGGGTTGGTTAGCGAATTGCCATGGTTGGGTTGGTTAACGAATTGTCGGGTTTGGGCTTGGTTAACGACTTGACCGTGCAGGGTTGGTTAACGCCTTGTCAGGAGCGTGCGCGGTTGGTTCACGAAACTGCCTGTTCCGGGTTTCTAGAGCATTGTCAGGCCCGGCCGGCCGGGTTAGCGGCTTGCCAGACCCAACTTGACGAAATTCAGTGCGGCGCGGGTAAACGGCGGGAGTAACTATGACTCTCTTAAGGTAAGGAGGGGGGCCCATGGGCCAGCAAGGAGTTTCTGATGAACATCGGCCGGGACATTTTGACGGCGGGGCAAGAACTAGTTGTTATTGAGGGTGAAGGGTTTGTCCTCAGCTGGTTGATTGTCGAATAGTCGGGGCTGCCGGGCCGGTTACCGATTTGCCCGGCCGGCTTGGTTAACCATTTGCCCGAGCCGGGTTGGTTAATGAATTGCCATGGCTGGGTTGGTTAACGCAGTTTCAGGGTTGGGCTTGATTAACGATTTGCCCGAGCAGGGTTGGCTAACGCATTGTCAGGAGCGTGCGCGGTTGGTTCACGAAACTGCCTGTTCCGGGTTTCTAGAGCGTTGTCAGGCCCGGCCGGCCGGGTTAGCGGGTTGCCAGACCCAACTTGACGAAATTCAGTGCGGCGCGGGTAAACGGCGGGAGTAACTATGACTCTCTTAAGGTTAAGGAGGGGGGCCCATGGGCCAGCAAGGAGTTTCTGGTGAACATCGGCCGGGACATTTTGACGGCGGGGCAAGACGTCGTTGTTATTGAGGGTGAAGGGTTTGTCCTCAGCTGGTTGATTGTCGAATTGTCGGGACTGCCGGGCCGGTTACCGATTTGCCCGGCCGGCTTGGTTAACCATTTGCCCGAGCCGGGTTGGTTACCGAATTGTCAGGGTTGGGCTTGGTTAACCATTTGTCCGAGCCGGGTTGGTTAATGAATTGCCATGGCCGGGTTGGTTAACGCAGTTTCAGGGTTGGGCTTGATTAACGATTTGCCCGAGCAGGGTTGGCTAACGCATTGTCAGGAGCGTGCGCGGTTGGTTCACGAAACTGCCTGTTCCGGGTTTCTAGAGCGTGGTCAGGCCCGGCCGGCCGGGTTAGCAGGCTGCCAGACCCAACTTGACGAAATTCAGTGCGGCGCGGGTAAACGGCGGGAGTAACTATGACTCTCTTAAGGGAAGGAGGGGGGGCCCATGGGCCAGCAAGGAGTTTCTGATGAACATCGGCCGGGACATTTTGACGGCGGGGCAAGAACTAGTTGTTATTGAGGGCGAAGGGTTTGTCCTCAGCTGGTTGATTGTCGAATTGTCGGGACTGCCGGGCCGGTTAACGATTTGCCCGGCCGGCTTGGTTAACCATTTGCCCGGGCCGGGTTGGTTAACGAATTGTCAGGGTTGGGCTTGGTTACCCATTTGCCCGGCCCCGGGTTGGTTAGCGAATTGCCATGGTTGGGTTGGTTATCGAATTGTCGGGTTTGGGCTTGGTTACCGATTTGCCCGAGCAGGGTTGGCTAACGCATTGTCAGGAGCGTGCGCGGTTGGTTCACGAAACTGCCTGTTCCGGGTTTCTAGAGCGTTGTCAGGCCCGGCCGGCCGGGTTAGCGGCTTGCCAGACCCAACTTGACGAAATTCAGTGCGGCGCGGGTAAACGGCGGGAGTAACTATGACTCTCTTAAGGTAAGGAGGGGGGCCCATGGGCCAGCAAGGAGTTTCTGATGAACCTCGGCCGGGACATTTTGACGGCGGGGCAAGAACTAGTTGTTATTGAGGGCGAAGGGTTTGTCCTCAGCGGGTTGATTGTCGAATTGTCGGGACTGCCGGGCCGGTTAGCGATTTGCCCGGCCGGCTTGGTTAACCATTTGCCCGAGCCGGGTTGGTTACCGAATTGTCTGGGTTGGGCTTGGTTAACCATTTGTCCGAGCCGGGTTGGTTAATGAATTGCCATGGCCGGGTTGGTTAACGCAGTTTCAGGGTTGGGCTTGATTAACGATTTGCCCGAGCAGGGTGGGTGAACGCATTGTCAGGAGCGTGCGCGGTTGGTTCACGAAACTGCCTGTTCCGGGTTTCTAGAGCGTTGTCAGGCCCGGCCGGCCGGGTTAGCGGCTTGCCAGACCCAACTTGACGAAATTCAGTGCGGCGCGGGTAAACGGCGGGAGTAACTATGACTCTCTTAAGGTAAGGAGGGGGGCCCATGGGCCAGCAAGGAGTTTCTGATGAACATCGGCCGGGACATTTTGACGGCGGGGCAAGAACTAGTTGTTATTGAGGGCGAAGGGTTTGTCCTCAGCGGGTTGATTGTCGAATTGTCGGGACTGCCGGGCCGGTTAGCGATTTGCCCGGCCGGCTTGGTTAACCATTTGCCCGAGCCGGGTTGGTTACCGAATTGTCTGGGTTGGGCTTGGTTAACCATTTGTCCGAGCCGGGTTGGTTAATGAATTGCCATGGCCGGGTTGGTTAACGCAGTTTCAGGGTTGGGCTTGATTAACGATTTGCCCGAGCAGGGTTGGCTAACGCATTGTCAGGAGCGTGCGCGGTTGGTTCACGAAACTGCCTGTTCCGGGTTTCTAGAGCGTTGTCAGGCCCGGCCGGCCGGGTTAGCGGCTTGCCAGACCCAACTTGACGAAATTCAGTGCAGCGCGGGTAATCGGCGGGAGTAACTATGACTCTCTTAAGGTTAAGGAGGGGGGCCCATGGGCCAGCAAGGAGTTTCTGATGAACATCGGCCGGGACATTTTGACGGCGGGGCAAGAACTAGTTGTTATTGAGGGCGAAGGGTTTGTCCTCAGCTGGTTGATTGTCGAATCGTCGGGACTGCCGGGCCGGTCAACGATTTGCCCGGCCGGCTTGGTTAACCATTTGCCCGAGCCGGGTTGGTTAATGAATTGCCATGGCCGGGTTGGTTAACGCAGTTTCAGGGTTGGGCTTGATTAACGATTTGCCCGAGCAGGGTGGGTGAACGCATTGTCAGGAGCGTGCGCGGTTGGTTCACGAAACTGCCTGTTCCGGGTTTCTAGAGCGTTGTCAGGCCCGGCCGGCCGGGTTAGCGGCTTGCCAGACCCAACTTGACGAAATTCAGTGCCGCGCGGGTAAACGGCGGGAGTAACTATGACTCTCTTAAGGTAAGGAGGGGGGCCCATGGGCCAGCAAGGAGTTTCTGATGAACATCGGCCGGGACATTTTGACGGCGGGGCAAGAACTAGTTGTTATTGAGGGCGAAGGGTTTGTCCTCAGCGGGTTGATTGTCGAATTGTCGGGACTGCCGGGCCGGTTAGCGATTTGCCCGGCCGGCTTGGTTAACCATTTGCCCGAGCCGGGTTGGTTACCGAATTGTCTGGGTTGGGCTTGGTTAACCATTTGTCCGAGCCGGGTTGGTTAATGAATTGCCATGGCCGGGTTGGTTAACGCAGTTTCAGGGTTGGGCTTGATTAACGATTTGCCCGAGCAGGGTTGGCTAACGCATTGTCAGGAGCGTGCGCGGTTGGTTCACGAAACTGCCTGTTCCGGGTTTCTAGAGCGTTGTCAGTCCCGGCCGGCCGGGTTAGCGGCTTGCCAGACCCAACTTGACGAAATTCAGTGCGGCGCGGGTAAACAGCGGGAGTAACTATGACTCTCTTAAGGTAAGGAGGGGGGCCCATGGGCCAGCAAGGAGTTTCTGATGAACATCGGCCGGGACATTTTGACGGCGGGGCAAGAACTAGTTGTTATTGAGGGCGAAGGGTTTGTCCTCAGCTGGTTGATTGTCGAATCGTCGGGACTGCCGGGCCGGTCAACGATTTGCCCGGCCGGCTTGGTTAACCATTTGCCCGAGCCGGGTTGGTTACCGAATTGTCTGGGTTGGGCTTGGTTAACCATTTGTCCGAGCCGGGTTGGTTAATGAATTGCCATGGCCGGGTTGGTTAACGCAGTTTCAGGGTTGGGCTTGATTAACGATTTGCCCGAGCAGGGTTGGCTAACGCATTGTCAGGAGCGTGCGCGGTTGGTTCACGAAACTGCCTGTTCCGGGTTTCTAGAGCGTTGTCAGGCCCGGCCGGCCGGGTTAGCGGCTTGCCAGACCCAACTTGACGAAATTCAGTGCAGCGCGGGTAATCGGCGGGAGTAACTATGACTCTCTTAAGGTTAAGGAGGGGGGCCCATGGGCCAGCAAGGAGTTTCTGATGAACATCGGCCGGGACATTTTGACGGCGGGGCAAGACGTAGTTGTTATTGAGGGTGAAGGGTTTCTCCTCAGCTGGTTGATTGTCGAATAGTCGGGGCTGCCGGGCCGGTTACCGATTTGCCCGGCCGGCTTGGTTAACCATTTGCCCGGGCCGGGTTGGTTAACGAATTGTCAGGTTTGGGCTTGGTTAACCATTTGCCCGGGCCGGGTTGGTTAGCGAATTGTCATGGTTGGGTTGGTTACCGAATTGTCGGGTTTGGGCTTGGTTAACGATTTGCCCGAGCAGGGTGGGTGAACACATTGTCAGGAGCGTGCGCAGTTGGTTCACGAAACTGCCTGTTCCGGGTTTCTAGAGCATTGTCAGGCCCGGCCGGCCGGGTTAGCGCCTTGCCAGACCCAACTTGACGAAATTCAGTGCAGCGCGGGTAATCGGCGGGAGTAACTATGACTCTCTTAAGGTAAGGAGGGGGGGCCCATGGGCCAGCAAGGAGTTTCTGATGAACATCGGCCGGGACATTTTGACGGCGGGGCAAGACGTAGTTGTTATTGAGGGTGAAGGGTTTCTCCTCAGCTGGTTGATTGTCGAATAGTCGGGGCTGCCGGGCCGGTTACCGATTTGCCCGGCCGGCTTGGTTAACCATTTGCCCGGGCCGGGTTGGTTAACGAATTGTCAGGTTTGGGCTTGGTTAACCATTTGCCCGGGCCGGGTTGGTTAGCGAATTGTCATGGTTGGGTTGGTTACCGAATTGTCGGGTTTGGGCTTGGTTAACGATTTGCCCGAGCAGGGTGGGTGAACACATTGTCAGGAGCGTGCGCAGTTGGTTCACGAAACTGCCTGTTCCGGGTTTCTAGAGCATTGTCAGGCCCGGCCGGCCGGGTTAGCGGCTTGCCAGACCCAACTTGACGAAATTCAGTGCAGCGCGGGTAATCGGCGGGAGTAACTATGACTCTCTTAAGGTAAGGAGGGGGGCCCATGGGCCAGCAAGGAGTTTCTGATGAACATCGGCCGGGACATTTTGACGGCGGGGCAAGACGTAGTTGTTATTGAGGGTGAAGGGTTTGTCCTCAGCTGGTTGATTGTCGAATAGTCGGGGCTGCCGGGCCGGTTACCGATTTGCCCGGCCGGCTTGATCAACCATTTGCCCGAGCCGGGTTGGTTACCGAATTGTCAGGGTTGGGCTTGGTTAACCATTTGTCCGAGCCGGGTTGGTTAATGAATTGCCATGCCCGGGTTGGTTAACGCAGTTTCAGGGTTGGGCTTGATTAACGATTTGCCCGAGCAGGGTTGGCTAACGCATTGTCAGGAGCGTGCGCGGTTGGTTCACGAAACTGCCTGTTCCGGGTTTCTAGAGCGTTGTCAGGCCCGGCCGGCCGGGTTAGCGGGTTGCCAGACCCAACTTGACGAAATTCAGTGCGGCGCGGGTAAACGGCGGGAGTAACTATGACTCTCTTCAGGTTAAGGAGGAGGGCCCATGGGCCAGCAAGGAGTTTCTGATGAACATCGGCCGGGACATTTTGACGGCGGGGCAAGAACTAGTTGTTATTGAGGGCGAAGGGTTTGTCCTCAGCTGGTTGATTGTCGAATCGTCGGGACTGCCGGGCCGGTCAACGATTTGCCCGGCCGGCTTGGTTAACCATTTGCCCGAGCCGGGTTGGTTAATGAATTGCCATGGCCGGGTTGATTAACGCATTGTCAGGGTTGGGCTTGGTTAACGATTTGCCCGAGCAGGGTGGGTGAACGCATTGTCAGGAGCGTGCGCGGTTGGTTCACGAAACTGCCTGTTCCGGGTTTCTAGAGCGTTGTCAGGCCCGGCCGGCCGGGTTAGCGGCTTGCCAGACCCAACTTGACGAAATTCAGTGCGGCGCGGGTAAACGGCGGGAGTAACTATGACTCTCTTAAGGTAAGGAGGGGGGCCCATGGGCCAGCAAGGAGTTTCTGATGAACATCGGCCGGGACATTTTGACGGCGGGGCAAGAACTAGTTGTTATTGAGGGCGAAGGGTTTGTCCTCAGCGGGTTGATTGTCGAATTGTCGGGACTGCCGGGCCGGTTAGCGATTTGCCCGGCCGGCTTGGTTAACCATTTGCCCGAGCCGGGTTGGTTACCGAATTGTCTGGGTTGGGCTTGGTTAACCATTTGTCCGAGCCGGGTTGGTTAATGAATTGCCATGGCCGGGTTGGTTAACGCAGTTTCAGGGTTGGGCTTGATTAACGATTTGCCCGAGCAGGGTGGGTGAACGCATTGTCAGGAGCGTGCGCGGTTGGTTCACGAAACTGCCTGTTCCGGGTTTCTAGAGCGTTGTCAGGCCCGGCCGGCCGGGTTAGCGGCTTGCCAGACCCAACTTGACGAAATTCAGTGCGGCGCGGGTAAACGGCGGGAGTAACTATGACTCTCTTAAGGTAAGGAGGGGGGCCCATGGGCCAGCAAGGAGTTTCTGATGAACATCGGCCGGGACATTTTGACGGCGGGGCAAGAACTAGTTGTTATTGAGGGCGAAGGGTTTGTCCTCAGCGGGTTGATTGTCGAATTGTCGGGACTGCCGGGCCGGTTAGCGATTTGCCCGGCCGGCTTGGTTAACCATTTGCCCGAGCCGGGTTGGTTACCGAATTGTCTGGGTTGGGCTTGGTTAACCATTTGTCCGAGCCGGGTTGGTTAATGAATTGCCATGGCCGGGTTGGTTAACGCAGTTTCAGGGTTGGGCTTGATTAACGATTTGCCCGAGCAGGGTTGGCTAACGCATTGTCAGGAGCGTGCGCGGTTGGTTCACGAAACTGCCTGTTCCGGGTTTCTAGAGCGTTGTCAGTCCCGGCCGGCCGGGTTAGCGGCTTGCCAGACCCAACTTGACGAAATTCAGTGCGGCGCGGGTAAACAGCGGGAGTAACTATGACTCTCTTAAGGTAAGGAGGGGGGCCCATGGGCCAGCAAGGAGTTTCTGATGAACATCGGCCGGGACATTTTGACGGCGGGGCAAGAACTAGTTGTTATTGAGGGCGAAGGGTTTGTCCTCAGCTGGTTGATTGTCGAATCGTCGGGACTGCCGGGCCGGTCAACGATTTGCCCGGCCGGCTTGGTTAACCATTTGCCCGAGCCGGGTTGGTTACCGAATTGTCTGGGTTGGGCTTGGTTAACCATTTGTCCGAGCCGGGTTGGTTAATGAATTGCCATGGCCGGGTTGGTTAACGCAGTTTCAGGGTTGGGCTTGATTAACGATTTGCCCGAGCAGGGTTGGCTAACGCATTGTCAGGAGCGTGCGCGGTTGGTTCACGAAACTGCCTGTTCCGGGTTTCTAGAGCGTTGTCAGGCCCGGCCGGCCGGGTTAGCGGCTTGCCAGACCCAACTTGACGAAATTCAGTGCAGCGCGGGTAATCGGCGGGAGTAACTATGACTCTCTTAAGGTTAAGGAGGGGGGCCCATGGGCCAGCAAGGAGTTTCTGATGAACATCGGCCGGGACATTTTGACGGCGGGGCAAGACGTAGTTGTTATTGAGGGTGAAGGGTTTCTCCTCAGCTGGTTGATTGTCGAATAGTCGGGGCTGCCGGGCCGGTTACCGATTTGCCCGGCCGGCTTGGTTAACCATTTGCCCGGGCCGGGTTGGTTAACGAATTGTCAGGTTTGGGCTTGGTTAACCATTTGCCCGGGCCGGGTTGGTTAGCGAATTGTCATGGTTGGGTTGGTTACCGAATTGTCGGGTTTGGGCTTGGTTAACGATTTGCCCGAGCAGGGTGGGTGAACACATTGTCAGGAGCGTGCGCAGTTGGTTCACGAAACTGCCTGTTCCGGGTTTCTAGAGCATTGTCAGGCCCGGCCGGCCGGGTTAGCGGCTTGCCAGACCCAACTTGACGAAATTCAGTGCAGCGCGGGTAATCGGCGGGAGTAACTATGACTCTCTTAAGGTAAGGAGGGGGGCCCATGGGCCAGCAAGGAGTTTCTGATGAACATCGGCCGGGACATTTTGACGGCGGGGCAAGACGTAGTTGTTATTGAGGGTGAAGGGTTTGTCCTCAGCTGGTTGATTGTCGA
This sequence comes from Mobula birostris, assembly GCF_030028105.1. Classification (NCBI taxonomy): domain Eukaryota; kingdom Metazoa; phylum Chordata; class Chondrichthyes; order Myliobatiformes; family Myliobatidae; genus Mobula; species Mobula birostris. The sequence continues at coordinate 53,649 of NW_027278307.1, forward strand.
ATTGTCGGGACTGCCGGGCCGGTTACCGATTTGCCCGGCCGGCTTGGTTAACCATTTGCCCGGGCCGGGTTGGTTAACGAATTGTCAGGTTTGGGCTTGGTTAACCATTTGCCCGGGCCGGGTTGGTTAGCGAATTGTCATGGTTGGGTTGGTTAACGAATTGTCGGCCCATGGGCCAGCAAGGAGTTTCTGATGAACATCGGCCGGGACATTTTGACGGCGGGGCAAGAACTAGTTGTTATTGAGGGCGAAGGGTTTGTCCTCAGCTGGTTGATTGTCGAATAGTCGGGGCTGCCGGGCCGGTTACCGATTTGCCCGGCCGGCTTGGTTAACCATTTGCCCGGGCCGGGTTGGTTAGCGAATTGTCAGGTTTGGGCTTGGTTAACCATTTGCCCGGGCCGGGTTGGTTAGCGAATTGTCATGGTTGGGTTGGTTACCGAATTGTCGGGTTTGGGCTTGGTTAACGATTTGCCCGAGCAGGGTGGGTGAACACATTGTCAGGAGCGTGCGCAGTTGGTTCACGAAACTGCCTGTTCCGGGTTTCTAGAGCATTGTCAGGCCCGGCCGGCCGGGTTAGCGCCTTGCAGACCCAACTTGACGAAATTCAGTGCAGCGCGGGTAATCGGCGGGAGTAACTATGACTCTCTTAAGGTAAGGAGGGGGGGCCCATGGGCCAGCAAGGAGTTTCTGATGAACATCGGCCGGGACATTTTGACGGCGGGGCAAGAACTAGTTGTTATTGAGGGCGAAGGGTTTGTCCTCAGCGGGTTGATTGTCGAATTGTCGGGACTGCCGGGCCGGTTAGCGATTTGCCCGGCCGGCTTGGTTAACCATTTGCCCGAGCCGGGTTGGTTACCGAATTGTCTGGGTTGGGCTTGGTTAACCATTTGTCCGAGCCGGGTTGGTTAATGAATTGCCATGGCCGGGTTGGTTAACGCAGTTTCAGGGTTGGGCTTGATTAACGATTTGCCCGAGCAGGGTTGGCTAACGCATTGTCAGGAGCGTGCGCGGTTGGTTCACGAAACTGCCTGTTCCGGGTTTCTAGAGCGTTGTCAGTCCCGGCCGGCCGGGTTAGCGGCTTGCCAGACCCAACTTGACGAAATTCAGTGCGGCGCGGGTAAACAGCGGGAGTAACTATGACTCTCTTAAGGTAAGGAGGGGGGCCCATGGGCCAGCAAGGAGTTTCTGATGAACATCGGCCGGGACATTTTGACGGCGGGGCAAGAACTAGTTGTTATTGAGGGCGAAGGGTTTGTCCTCAGCTGGTTGATTGTCGAATCGTCGGGACTGCCGGGCCGGTCAACGATTTGCCCGGCCGGCTTGGTTAACCATTTGCCCGAGCCGGGTTGGTTACCGAATTGTCTGGGTTGGGCTTGGTTAACCATTTGTCCGAGCCGGGTTGGTTAATGAATTGCCATGGCCGGGTTGGTTAACGCAGTTTCAGGGTTGGGCTTGATTAACGATTTGCCCGAGCAGGGTTGGCTAACGCATTGTCAGGAGCGTGCGCGGTTGGTTCACGAAACTGCCTGTTCCGGGTTTCTAGAGCGTTGTCAGGCCCGGCCGGCCGGGTTAGCGGCTTGCCAGACCCAACTTGACGAAATTCAGTGCAGCGCGGGTAATCGGCGGGAGTAACTATGACTCTCTTAAGGTTAAGGAGGGGGGCCCATGGGCCAGCAAGGAGTTTCTGATGAACATCGGCCGGGACATTTTGACGGCGGGGCAAGACGTAGTTGTTATTGAGGGTGAAGGGTTTCTCCTCAGCTGGTTGATTGTCGAATAGTCGGGGCTGCCGGGCCGGTTACCGATTTGCCCGGCCGGCTTGGTTAACCATTTGCCCGGGCCGGGTTGGTTAACGAATTGTCAGGTTTGGGCTTGGTTAACCATTTGCCCGGGCCGGGTTGGTTAGCGAATTGTCATGGTTGGGTTGGTTACCGAATTGTCGGGTTTGGGCTTGGTTAACGATTTGCCCGAGCAGGGTGGGTGAACACATTGTCAGGAGCGTGCGCAGTTGGTTCACGAAACTGCCTGTTCCGGGTTTCTAGAGCATTGTCAGGCCCGGCCGGCCGGGTTAGCGGCTTGCCAGACCCAACTTGACGAAATTCAGTGCAGCGCGGGTAATCGGCGGGAGTAACTATGACTCTCTTAAGGTAAGGAGGGGGGCCCATGGGCCAGCAAGGAGTTTCTGATGAACATCGGCCGGGACATTTTGACGGCGGGGCAAGACGTAGTTGTTATTGAGGGTGAAGGGTTTGTCCTCAGCTGGTTGATTGTCGAATTGTCGGGACTGCCGGGCCGGTTACCGATTTGCCCGGCCGGCTTGGTTAACCATTTGCCCGGGCCGGGTTGGTTAACGAATTGTCAGGTTTGGGCTTGGTTAACCATTTGCCCGGGCCGGGTTGGTTAGCGAATTGTCATGGTTGGGTTGGTTAACGAATTGTCGGCCCATGGGCCAGCAAGGAGTTTCTGATGAACATCGGCCGGGACATTTTGACGGCGGGGCAAGAACTAGTTGTTATTGAGGGCGAAGGGTTTGTCCTCAGCTGGTTGATTGTCGAATAGTCGGGGCTGCCGGGCCGGTTACCGATTTGCCCGGCCGGCTTGGTTAACCATTTGCCCGGGCCGGGTTGGTTAGCGAATTGTCAGGTTTGGGCTTGGTTAACCATTTGCCCGGGCCGGGTTGGTTAGCGAATTGTCATGGTTGGGTTGGTTACCGAATTGTCGGGTTTGGGCTTGGTTAACGATTTGCCCGAGCAGGGTGGGTGAACACATTGTCAGGAGCGTGCGCAGTTGGTTCACGAAACTGCCTGTTCCGGGTTTCTAGAGCATTGTCAGGCCCGGCCGGCCGGGTTAGCGCCTTGCAGACCCAACTTGACGAAATTCAGTGCAGCGCGGGTAATCGGCGGGAGTAACTATGACTCTCTTAAGGTAAGGAGGGGGGGCCCATGGGCCAGCAAGGAGTTTCTGATGAACATCGGCCGGGACATTTTGACGGCGGGGCAAGACGTAGTTGTTATTGAGGGTGAAGGGTTTCTCCTCAGCTGGTTGATTGTCGAATAGTCGGGGCTGCCGGGCCGGTTACCGATTTGCCCGGCCGGCTTGGTTAACCATTTGCCCGGGCCGGGTTGGTTAACGAATTGTCAGGTTTGGGCTTGGTTAACCATTTGCCCGGGCCGGGTTGGTTAGCGAATTGTCATGGTTGGGTTGGTTACCGAATTGTCGGGTTTGGGCTTGGTTAACGATTTGCCCGAGCAGGGTGGGTGAACACATTGTCAGGAGCGTGCGCAGTTGGTTCACGAAACTGCCTGTTCCGGGTTTCTAGAGCATTGTCAGGCCCGGCCGGCCGGGTTAGCGGCTTGCCAGACCCAACTTGACGAAATTCAGTGCAGCGCGGGTAATCGGCGGGAGTAACTATGACTCTCTTAAGGTAAGGAGGGGGGCCCATGGGCCAGCAAGGAGTTTCTGATGAACATCGGCCGGGACATTTTGACGGCGGGGCAAGACGTAGTTGTTATTGAGGGTGAAGGGTTTGTCCTCAGCTGGTTGATTGTCGAATAGTCGGGGCTGCCGGGCCGGTTACCGATTTGCCCGGCCGGCTTGATCAACCATTTGCCCGAGCCGGGTTGGTTACCGAATTGTCAGGGTTGGGCTTGGTTAACCATTTGTCCGAGCCGGGTTGGTTAATGAATTGCCATGCCCGGGTTGGTTAACGCAGTTTCAGGGTTGGGCTTGATTAACGATTTGCCCGAGCAGGGTTGGCTAACGCATTGTCAGGAGCGTGCGCGGTTGGTTCACGAAACTGCCTGTTCCGGGTTTCTAGAGCGTTGTCAGGCCCGGCCGGCCGGGTTAGCGGGTTGCCAGACCCAACTTGACGAAATTCAGTGCGGCGCGGGTAAACGGCGGGAGTAACTATGACTCTCTTCAGGTTAAGGAGGAGGGCCCATGGGCCAGCAAGGAGTTTCTGATGAACATCGGCCGGGACATTTTGACGGCGGGGCAAGAACTAGTTGTTATTGAGGGCGAAGGGTTTGTCCTCAGCTGGTTGATTGTCGAATCGTCGGGACTGCCGGGCCGGTCAACGATTTGCCCGGCCGGCTTGGTTAACCATTTGCCCGAGCCGGGTTGGTTAATGAATTGCCATGGCCGGGTTGATTAACGCATTGTCAGGGTTGGGCTTGGTTAACGATTTGCCCGAGCAGGGTGGGTGAACGCATTGTCAGGAGCGTGCGCGGTTGGTTCACGAAACTGCCTGTTCCGGGTTTCTAGAGCGTTGTCAGGCCCGGCCGGCCGGGTTAGCGGCTTGCCAGACCCAACTTGACGAAATTCAGTGCGGCGCGGGTAAACGGCGGGAGTAACTATGACTCTCTTAAGGTAAGGAGGGGGGCCCATGGGCCAGCAAGGAGTTTCTGATGAACATCGGCCGGGACATTTTGACGGCGGGGCAAGAACTAGTTGTTATTGAGGGCGAAGGGTTTGTCCTCAGCGGGTTGATTGTCGAATTGTCGGGACTGCCGGGCCGGTTAGCGATTTGCCCGGCCGGCTTGGTTAACCATTTGCCCGAGCCGGGTTGGTTACCGAATTGTCTGGGTTGGGCTTGGTTAACCATTTGTCCGAGCCGGGTTGGTTAATGAATTGCCATGGCCGGGTTGGTTAACGCAGTTTCAGGGTTGGGCTTGATTAACGATTTGCCCGAGCAGGGTTGGCTAACGCATTGTCAGGAGCGTGCGCGGTTGGTTCACGAAACTGCCTGTTCCGGGTTTCTAGAGCGTTGTCAGGCCCGGCCGGCCGGGTTAGCGGCTTGCCAGACCCAACTTGACGAAATTCAGTGCAGCGCGGGTAATCGGCGGGAGTAACTATGACTCTCTTAAGGTTAAGGAGGGGGGCCCATGGGCCAGCAAGGAGTTTCTGATGAACATCGGCCGGGACATTTTGACGGCGGGGCAAGAACTAGTTGTTATTGAGGGCGAAGGGTTTGTCCTCAGCTGGTTGATTGTCGAATCGTCGGGACTGCCGGGCCGGTCAACGATTTGCCCGGCCGGCTTGGTTAACCATTTGCCCGAGCCGGGTTGGTTAATGAATTGCCATGGCCGGGTTGGTTAACGCAGTTTCAGGGTTGGGCTTGATTAACGATTTGCCCGAGCAGGGTGGGTGAACGCATTGTCAGGAGCGTGCGCGGTTGGTTCACGAAACTGCCTGTTCCGGGTTTCTAGAGCGTTGTCAGGCCCGGCCGGCCGGGTTAGCGGCTTGCCAGACCCAACTTGACGAAATTCAGTGCGGCGCGGGTAAACGGCGGGAGTAACTATGACTCTCTTAAGGTAAGGAGGGGGGCCCATGGGCCAGCAAGGAGTTTCTGATGAACATCGGCCGGGACATTTTGACGGCGGGGCAAGAACTAGTTGTTATTGAGGGCGAAGGGTTTGTCCTCAGCGGGTTGATTGTCGAATTGTCGGGACTGCCGGGCCGGTTAGCGATTTGCCCGGCCGGCTTGGTTAACCATTTGCCCGAGCCGGGTTGGTTACCGAATTGTCTGGGTTGGGCTTGGTTAACCATTTGTCCGAGCCGGGTTGGTTAATGAATTGCCATGGCCGGGTTGGTTAACGCAGTTTCAGGGTTGGGCTTGATTAACGATTTGCCCGAGCAGGGTTGGCTAACGCATTGTCAGGAGCGTGCGCGGTTGGTTCACGAAACTGCCTGTTCCGGGTTTCTAGAGCGTTGTCAGTCCCGGCCGGCCGGGTTAGCGGCTTGCCAGACCCAACTTGACGAAATTCAGTGCGGCGCGGGTAAACAGCGGGAGTAACTATGACTCTCTTAAGGTAAGGAGGGGGGCCCATGGGCCAGCAAGGAGTTTCTGATGAACATCGGCCGGGACATTTTGACGGCGGGGCAAGAACTAGTTGTTATTGAGGGCGAAGGGTTTGTCCTCAGCTGGTTGATTGTCGAATCGTCGGGACTGCCGGGCCGGTCAACGATTTGCCCGGCCGGCTTGGTTAACCATTTGCCCGAGCCGGGTTGGTTACCGAATTGTCTGGGTTGGGCTTGGTTAACCATTTGTCCGAGCCGGGTTGGTTAATGAATTGCCATGGCCGGGTTGGTTAACGCAGTTTCAGGGTTGGGCTTGATTAACGATTTGCCCGAGCAGGGTTGGCTAACGCATTGTCAGGAGCGTGCGCGGTTGGTTCACGAAACTGCCTGTTCCGGGTTTCTAGAGCGTTGTCAGGCCCGGCCGGCCGGGTTAGCGGCTTGCCAGACCCAACTTGACGAAATTCAGTGCAGCGCGGGTAATCGGCGGGAGTAACTATGACTCTCTTAAGGTTAAGGAGGGGGGCCCATGGGCCAGCAAGGAGTTTCTGATGAACATCGGCCGGGACATTTTGACGGCGGGGCAAGACGTAGTTGTTATTGAGGGTGAAGGGTTTCTCCTCAGCTGGTTGATTGTCGAATAGTCGGGGCTGCCGGGCCGGTTACCGATTTGCCCGGCCGGCTTGGTTAACCATTTGCCCGGGCCGGGTTGGTTAACGAATTGTCAGGTTTGGGCTTGGTTAACCATTTGCCCGGGCCGGGTTGGTTAGCGAATTGTCATGGTTGGGTTGGTTACCGAATTGTCGGGTTTGGGCTTGGTTAACGATTTGCCCGAGCAGGGTGGGTGAACACATTGTCAGGAGCGTGCGCAGTTGGTTCACGAAACTGCCTGTTCCGGGTTTCTAGAGCATTGTCAGGCCCGGCCGGCCGGGTTAGCGCCTTGCCAGACCCAACTTGACGAAATTCAGTGCAGCGCGGGTAATCGGCGGGAGTAACTATGACTCTCTTAAGGTAAGGAGGGGGGGCCCATGGGCCAGCAAGGAGTTTCTGATGAACATCGGCCGGGACATTTTGACGGCGGGGCAAGACGTAGTTGTTATTGAGGGTGAAGGGTTTCTCCTCAGCTGGTTGATTGTCGAATAGTCGGGGCTGCCGGGCCGGTTACCGATTTGCCCGGCCGGCTTGGTTAGCCATTTGCCCGGGCCGGGTTGGTTAACGAATTGTCAGGTTTGGGCTTGGTTAACCATTTGCCCGGGCCGGGTTGGTTAGCGAATTGTCATGGTTGGGTTGGTTACCGAATTGTCGGGTTTGGGCTTGGTTAACGATTTGCCCGAGCAGGGTGGGTGAACACATTGTCAGGAGCGTGCGCAGTTGGTTCACGAAACTGCCTGTTCCGGGTTTCTAGAGCATTGTCAGGCCCGGCCGGCCGGGTTAGCGGCTTGCCAGACCCAACTTGACGAAATTCAGTGCAGCGCGGGTAATCGGCGGGAGTAACTATGACTCTCTTAAGGTAAGGAGGGGGGCCCATGGGCCAGCAAGGAGTTTCTGATGAACATCGGCCGGGACATTTTGACGGCGGGGCAAGACGTAGTTGTTATTGAGGGTGAAGGGTTTGTCCTCAGCTGGTTGATTGTCGAATAGTCGGGGCTGCCGGGCCGGTTACCGATTTGCCCGGCCGGCTTGATCAACCATTTGCCCGAGCCGGGTTGGTTACCGAATTGTCAGGGTTGGGCTTGGTTAACCATTTGTCCGAGCCGGGTTGGTTAATGAATTGCCATGCCCGGGTTGGTTAACGCAGTTTCAGGGTTGGGCTTGATTAACGATTTGCCCGAGCAGGGTTGGCTAACGCATTGTCAGGAGCGTGCGCGGTTGGTTCACGAAACTGCCTGTTCCGGGTTTCTAGAGCGTTGTCAGGCCCGGCCGGCCGGGTTAGCGGGTTGCCAGACCCAACTTGACGAAATTCAGTGCGGCGCGGGTAAACGGCGGGAGTAACTATGACTCTCTTCAGGTTAAGGAGGAGGGCCCATGGGCCAGCAAGGAGTTTCTGATGAACATCGGCCGGGACATTTTGACGGCGGGGCAAGAACTAGTTGTTATTGAGGGCGAAGGGTTTGTCCTCAGCTGGTTGATTGTCGAATCGTCGGGACTGCCGGGCCGGTCAACGATTTGCCCGGCCGGCTTGGTTAACCATTTGCCCGAGCCGGGTTGGTTAATGAATTGCCATGGCCGGGTTGATTAACGCATTGTCAGGGTTGGGCTTGGTTAACGATTTGCCCGAGCAGGGTGGGTGAACGCATTGTCAGGAGCGTGCGCGGTTGGTTCACGAAACTGCCTGTTCCGGGTTTCTAGAGCGTTGTCAGGCCCGGCCGGCCGGGTTAGCGGCTTGCCAGACCCAACTTGACGAAATTCAGTGCGGCGCGGGTAAACGGCGGGAGTAACTATGACTCTCTTAAGGTAAGGAGGGGGGCCCATGGGCCAGCAAGGAGTTTCTGATGAACATCGGCCGGGACATTTTGACGGCGGGGCAAGAACTAGTTGTTATTGAGGGCGAAGGGTTTGTCCTCAGCGGGTTGATTGTCGAATTGTCGGGACTGCCGGGCCGGTTAGCGATTTGCCCGGCCGGCTTGGTTAACCATTTGCCCGAGCCGGGTTGGTTACCGAATTGTCTGGGTTGGGCTTGGTTAACCATTTGTCCGAGCCGGGTTGGTTAATGAATTGCCATGGCCGGGTTGGTTAACGCAGTTTCAGGGTTGGGCTTGATTAACGATTTGCCCGAGCAGGGTGGGTGAACGCATTGTCAGGAGCGTGCGCGGTTGGTTCACGAAACTGCCTGTTCCGGGTTTCTAGAGCGTTGTCAGGCCCGGCCGGCCGGGTTAGCGGCTTGCCAGACCCAACTTGACGAAATTCAGTGCGGCGCGGGTAAACGGCGGGAGTAACTATGACTCTCTTAAGGTAAGGAGGGGGGCCCATGGGCCAGCAAGGAGTTTCTGATGAACATCGGCCGGGACATTTTGACGGCGGGGCAAGAACTAGTTGTTATTGAGGGCGAAGGGTTTGTCCTCAGCGGGTTGATTGTCGAATTGTCGGGACTGCCGGGCCGGTTAGCGATTTGCCCGGCCGGCTTGGTTAACCATTTGCCCGAGCCGGGTTGGTTACCGAATTGTCTGGGTTGGGCTTGGTTAACCATTTGTCCGAGCCGGGTTGGTTAATGAATTGCCATGGCCGGGTTGGTTAACGCAGTTTCAGGGTTGGGCTTGATTAACGATTTGCCCGAGCAGGGTTGGCTAACGCATTGTCAGGAGCGTGCGCGGTTGGTTCACGAAACTGCCTGTTCCGGGTTTCTAGAGCGTTGTCAGTCCCGGCCGGCCGGGTTAGCGGCTTGCCAGACCCAACTTGACGAAATTCAGTGCGGCGCGGGTAAACAGCGGGAGTAACTATGACTCTCTTAAGGTAAGGAGGGGGGCCCATGGGCCAGCAAGGAGTTTCTGATGAACATCGGCCGGGACATTTTGACGGCGGGGCAAGAACTAGTTGTTATTGAGGGCGAAGGGTTTGTCCTCAGCTGGTTGATTGTCGAATCGTCGGGACTGCCGGGCCGGTCAACGATTTGCCCGGCCGGCTTGGTTAACCATTTGCCCGAGCCGGGTTGGTTACCGAATTGTCTGGGTTGGGCTTGGTTAACCATTTGTCCGAGCCGGGTTGGTTAATGAATTGCCATGGCCGGGTTGGTTAACGCAGTTTCAGGGTTGGGCTTGATTAACGATTTGCCCGAGCAGGGTTGGCTAACGCATTGTCAGGAGCGTGCGCGGTTGGTTCACGAAACTGCCTGTTCCGGGTTTCTAGAGCGTTGTCAGGCCCGGCCGGCCGGGTTAGCGGCTTGCCAGACCCAACTTGACGAAATTCAGTGCAGCGCGGGTAATCGGCGGGAGTAACTATGACTCTCTTAAGGTTAAGGAGGGGGGCCCATGGGCCAGCAAGGAGTTTCTGATGAACATCGGCCGGGACATTTTGACGGCGGGGCAAGACGTAGTTGTTATTGAGGGTGAAGGGTTTCTCCTCAGCTGGTTGATTGTCGAATAGTCGGGGCTGCCGGGCCGGTTACCGATTTGCCCGGCCGGCTTGGTTAACCATTTGCCCGGGCCGGGTTGGTTAACGAATTGTCAGGTTTGGGCTTGGTTAACCATTTGCCCGGGCCGGGTTGGTTAGCGAATTGTCATGGTTGGGTTGGTTACCGAATTGTCGGGTTTGGGCTTGGTTAACGATTTGCCCGAGCAGGGTGGGTGAACACATTGTCAGGAGCGTGCGCAGTTGGTTCACGAAACTGCCTGTTCCGGGTTTCTAGAGCATTGTCAGGCCCGGCCGGCCGGGTTAGCGGCTTGCCAGACCCAACTTGACGAAATTCAGTGCAGCGCGGGTAATCGGCGGGAGTAACTATGACTCTCTTAAGGTAAGGAGGGGGGCCCATGGGCCAGCAAGGAGTTTCTGATGAACATCGGCCGGGACATTTTGACGGCGGGGCAAGACGTAGTTGTTATTGAGGGTGAAGGGTTTGTCCTCAGCTGGTTGATTGTCGAATAGTCGGGGCTGCCGGGCCGGTTACCGATTTGCCCGGCCGGCTTGATCAACCATTTGCCCGAGCCGGGTTGGTTACCGAATTGTCAGGGTTGGGCTTGGTTAACCATTTGTCCGAGCCGGGTTGGTTAATGAATTGTCATGGTTGGGTTGGTTAACGAATTGTCGGCCCATGGGCCAGCAAGGAGTTTCTGATGAACATCGGCCGGGACATTTTGACGGCGGGGCAAGAACTAGTTGTTATTGAGGGCGAAGGGTTTGTCCTCAGCTGGTTGATTGTCGAATAGTCGGGGCTGCCGGGCCGGTTACCGATTTGCCCGGCCGGCTTGGTTAACCATTTGCCCGGGCCGGGTTGGTTAGCGAATTGTCAGGTTTGGGCTTGGTTAACCATTTGCCCGGGCCGGGTTGGTTAGCGAATTGTCATGGTTGGGTTGGTTACCGAATTGTCGGGTTTGGGCTTGGTTAACGATTTGCCCGAGCAGGGTGGGTGAACACATTGTCAGGAGCGTGCGCAGTTGGTTCACGAAACTGCCTGTTCCGGGTTTCTAGAGCATTGTCAGGCCCGGCCGGCCGGGTTAGCGCCTTGCCAGACCCAACTTGACGAAATTCAGTGCAGCGCGGGTAATCGGCGGGAGTAACTATGACTCTCTTAAGGTAAGGAGGATGGGCCCATGGGCCAGCAAGGAGTTTCTGATGAACATCGGCCGGGACATTTTGACGGCGGGGCAAGACGTAGTTGTTATTGAGGGTGAAGGGTTTCTCCTCAGCTGGTTGATTGTCGAATAGTCGGGGCTGCCGGGCCGGTTACCGATTTGCCCGGCCGGCTTGGTTAACCATTTGCCCGGGCCGGGTTGGTTAACGAATTGTCAGGTTTGGGCTTGGTTAACCATTTGCCCGGGCCGGGTTGGTTAGCGAATTGTCATGGTTGGGTTGGTTACCGAATTGTCGGGTTTGGGCTTGGTTAACGATTTGCCCGAGCAGGGTTGGCTAACGCATTGTCAGGAGCGTGCGCGGTTGGTTCACGAAACTGCCTGTTCCGGGTTTCTAGAGCGTTGTCAGGCCCGGCCGGCCGGGTTAGCGGGTTGCCAGACCCAACTTGACGAAATTCAGTGCGGCGCGGGTAAACGGCGGGAGTAACTATGACTCTCTTCAGGTTAAGGAGGAGGGCCCATGGGCCAGCAAGGAGTTTCTGATGAACATCGGCCGGGACATTTTGACGGCGGGGCAAGAACTAGTTGTTATTGAGGGCGAAGGGTTTGTCCTCAGCTGGTTGATTGTCGAATCGTCGGGACTGCCGGGCCGGTCAACGATTTGCCCGGCCGGCTTGGTTAACCATTTGCCCGAGCCGGGTTGGTTAATGAATTGCCATGGCCGGGTTGATTAACGCATTGTCAGGGTTGGGCTTGGTTAACGATTTGCCCGAGCAGGGTGGGTGAACGCATTGTCAGGAGCGTGCGCGGTTGGTTCACGAAACTGCCTGTTCCGGGTTTCTAGAGCGTTGTCAGGCCCGGCCGGCCGGGTTAGCGGCTTGCCAGACCCAACTTGACGAAATTCAGTGCGGCGCGGGTAAACGGCGGGAGTAACTATGACTCTCTTAAGGTAAGGAGGGGGGCCCATGGGCCAGCAAGGAGTTTCTGATGAACATCGGCCGGGACATTTTGACGGCGGGGCAAGAACTAGTTGTTATTGAGGGCGAAGGGTTTGTCCTCAGCGGGTTGATTGTCGAATTGTCGGGACTGCCGGGCCGGTTAGCGATTTGCCCGGCCGGCTTGGTTAACCATTTGCCCGAGCCGGGTTGGTTACCGAATTGTCTGGGTTGGGCTTGGTTATCCATTTGTCCGAGCCGGGTTGGTTAATGAATTGCCATGGCCGGGTTGGTTAACGCAGTTTCAGGGTTGGGCTTGATTAACGATTTGCCCGAGCAGGGTGGGTGAACGCATTGTCAGGAGCGTGCGCGGTTGGTTCACGAAACTGCCTGTTCCGGGTTTCTAGAGCGTTGTCAGGCCCGGCCGGCCGGGTTAGCGGCTTGCCAGACCCAACTTGACGAAATTCAGTGCGGCGCGGGTAAACGGCGGGAGTAACTATGACTCTCTTAAGGTAAGGAGGGGGGCCCATGGGCCAGCAAGGAGTTTCTGATGAACATCGGCCGGGACATTTTGACGGCGGGGCAAGAACTAGTTGTTATTGAGGGCGAAGGGTTTGTCCTCAGCGGGTTGATTGTCGAATTGTCGGGACTGCCGGGCCGGTTAGCGATTTGCCCGGCCGGCTTGGTTAACCATTTGCCCGAGCCGGGTTGGTTACCGAATTGTCTGGGTTGGGCTTGGTTAACCATTTGTCCGAGCCGGGTTGGTTAATGAATTGCCATGGCCGGGTTGGTTAACGCAGTTTCAGGGTTGGGCTTGATTAACGATTTGCCCGAGCAGGGTTGGCTAACGCATTGTCAGGAGCGTGCGCGGTTGGTTCACGAAACTGCCTGTTCCGGGTTTCTAGAGCGTTGTCAGTCCCGGCCGGCCGGGTTAGCGGCTTGCCAGACCCAACTTGACGAAATTCAGTGCGGCGCGGGTAAACAGCGGGAGTAACTATGACTCTCTTAAGGTAAGGAGGGGGGCCCATGGGCCAGCAAGGAGTTTCTGATGAACATCGGCCGGGACATTTTGACGGCGGGGCAAGAACTAGTTGTTATTGAGGGCGAAGGGTTTGTCCTCAGCTGGTTGATTGTCGAATCGTCGGGACTGCCGGGCCGGTCAACGATTTGCCCGGCCGGCTTGGTTAACCATTTGCCCGAGCCGGGTTGGTTACCGAATTGTCTGGGTTGGGCTTGGTTAACCATTTGTCCGAGCCGGGTTGGTTAATGAATTGCCATGGCCGGGTTGGTTAACGCAGTTTCAGGGTTGGGCTTGATTAACGATTTGCCCGAGCAGGGTTGGCTAACGCATTGTCAGGAGCGTGCGCGGTTGGTTCACGAAACTGCCTGTTCCGGGTTTCTAGAGCGTTGTCAGGCCCGGCCGGCCGGGTTAGCGGCTTGCCAGACCCAACTTGACGAAATTCAGTGCAGCGCGGGTAATCGGCGGGAGTAACTATGACTCTCTTAAGGTTAAGGAGGGGGGCCCATGGGCCAGCAAGGAGTTTCTGATGAACATCGGCCGGGACATTTTGACGGCGGGGCAAGACGTAGTTGTTATTGAGGGTGAAGGGTTTCTCCTCAGCTGGTTGATTGTCGAATAGTCGGGGCTGCCGGGCCGGTTACCGATTTGCCCGGCCGGCTTGGTTAACCATTTGCCCGGGCCGGGTTGGTTAACGAATTGTCAGGTTTGGGCTTGGTTAACCATTTGCCCGGGCCGGGTTGGTTAGCGAATTGTCATGGTTGGGTTGGTTACCGAATTGTCGGGTTTGGGCTTGGTTAACGATTTGCCCGAGCAGGGTGGGTGAACACATTGTCAGGAGCGTGCGCAGTTGGTTCACGAAACTGCCTGTTCCGGGTTTCTAGAGCATTGTCAGGCCCGGCCGGCCGGGTTAGCGCCTTGCCAGACCCAACTTGACGAAATTCAGTGCAGCGCGGGTAATCGGCGGGAGTAACTATGACTCTCTTAAGGTAAGGAGGGGGGGCCCATGGGCCAGCAAGGAGTTTCTGATGAACATCGGCCGGGACATTTTGACGGCGGGGCAAGACGTAGTTGTTATTGAGGGTGAAGGGTTTGTCCTCAGCTGGTTGATTGTCGAATAGTCGGGGCTGCCGGGCCGGTTACCGATTTGCCCGGCCGGCTTGATCAACCATTTGCCCGAGCCGGGTTGGTTACCGAATTGTCAGGGTTGGGCTTGGTTAACCATTTGTCCGAGCCGGGTTGGTTAATGAATTGCCATGCCCGGGTTGGTTAACGCAGTTTCAGGGTTGGGCTTGATTAACGATTTGCCCGAGCAGGGTTGGCTAACGCATTGTCAGGAGCGTGCGCGGTTGGTTCACGAAACTGCCTGTTCCGGGTTTCTAGAGCGTTGTCAGGCCCGGCCGGCCGGGTTAGCGGGTTGCCAGACCCAACTTGACGAAATTCAGTGCGGCGCGGGTAAACGGCGGGAGTAACTATGACTCTCTTCAGGTTAAGGAGGAGGGCCCATGGGCCAGCAAGGAGTTTCTGATGAACATCGGCCGGGACATTTTGACGGCGGGGCAAGAACTAGTTGTTATTGAGGGCGAAGGGTTTGTCCTCAGCTGGTTGATTGTCGAATCGTCGGGACTGCCGGGCCGGTCAACGATTTGCCCGGCCGGCTTGGTTAACCATTTGCCCGAGCCGGGTTGGTTAATGAATTGCCATGGCCGGGTTGATTAACGCATTGTCAGGGTTGGGCTTGGTTAACGATTTGCCCGAGCAGGGTGGGTGAACGCATTGTCAGGAGCGTGCGCGGTTGGTTCACGAAACTGCCTGTTCCGGGTTTCTAGAGCGTTGTCAGGCCCGGCCGGCCGGGTTAGCGGCTTGCCAGACCCAACTTGACGAAATTCAGTGCGGCGCGGGTAAACGGCGGGAGTAACTATGACTCTCTTAAGGTAAGGAGGGGGGCCCATGGGCCAGCAAGGAGTTTCTGATGAACATCGGCCGGGACATTTTGACGGCGGGGCAAGAACTAGTTGTTATTGAGGGCGAAGGGTTTGTCCTCAGCGGGTTGATTGTCGAATTGTCGGGACTGCCGGGCCGGTTAGCGATTTGCCCGGCCGGCTTGGTTAACCATTTGCCCGAGCCGGGTTGGTTACCGAATTGTCTGGGTTGGGCTTGGTTAACCATTTGTCCGAGCCGGGTTGGTTAATGAATTGCCATGGCCGGGTTGGTTAACGCAGTTTCAGGGTTGGGCTTGATTAACGATTTGCCCGAGCAGGGTGGGTGAACGCATTGTCAGGAGCGTGCGCGGTTGGTTCACGAAACTGCCTGTTCCGGGTTTCTAGAGCGTTGTCAGGCCCGGCCGGCCGGGTTAGCGGCTTGCCAGACCCAACTTGACGAAATTCAGTGCGGCGCGGGTAAACGGCGGGAGTAACTATGACTCTCTTAAGGTAAGGAGGGGGGCCCATGGGCCAGCAAGGAGTTTCTGATGAACATCGGCCGGGACATTTTGACGGCGGGGCAAGAACTAGTTGTTATTGAGGGCGAAGGGTTTGTCCTCAGCGGGTTGATTGTCGAATTGTCGGGACTGCCGGGCCGGTTAGCGATTTGCCCGGCCGGCTTGGTTAACCATTTGCCCGAGCCGGGTTGGTTACCGAATTGTCTGGGTTGGGCTTGGTTAACCATTTGTCCGAGCCGGGTTGGTTAATGAATTGCCATGGCCGGGTTGGTTAACGCAGTTTCAGGGTTGGGCTTGATTAACGATTTGCCCGAGCAGGGTTGGCTAACGCATTGTCAGGAGCGTGCGCGGTTGGTTCACGAAACTGCCTGTTCCGGGTTTCTAGAGCGTTGTCAGGCCCGGCCGGCCGGGTTAGCGGCTTGCCAGACCCAACTTGACGAAATTCAGTGCAGCGCGGGTAATCGGCGGGAGTAACTATGACTCTCTTAAGGTTAAGGAGGGGGGCCCATGGGCCAGCAAGGAGTTTCTGATGAACATCGGCCGGGACATTTTGACGGCGGGGCAAGAACTAGTTGTTATTGAGGGCGAAGGGTTTGTCCTCAGCTGGTTGATTGTCGAATCGTCGGGACTGCCGGGCCGGTCAACGATTTGCCCGGCCGGCTTGGTTAACCATTTGCCCGAGCCGGGTTGGTTAATGAATTGCCATGGCCGGGTTGGTTAACGCAGTTTCAGGGTTGGGCTTGATTAACGATTTGCCCGAGCAGGGTGGGTGAACGCATTGTCAGGAGCGTGCGCGGTTGGTTCACGAAACTGCCTGTTCCGGGTTTCTAGAGCGTTGTCAGGCCCGGCCGGCCGGGTTAGCGGCTTGCCAGACCCAACTTGACGAAATTCAGTGCCGCGCGGGTAAACGGCGGGAGTAACTATGACTCTCTTAAGGTAAGGAGGGGGGCCCATGGGCCAGCAAGGAGTTTCTGATGAACATCGGCCGGGACATTTTGACGGCGGGGCAAGAACTAGTTGTTATTGAGGGCGAAGGGTTTGTCCTCAGCGGGTTGATTGTCGAATTGTCGGGACTGCCGGGCCGGTTAGCGATTTGCCCGGCCGGCTTGGTTAACCATTTGCCCGAGCCGGGTTGGTTACCGAATTGTCTGGGTTGGGCTTGGTTAACCATTTGTCCGAGCCGGGTTGGTTAATGAATTGCCATGGCCGGGTTGGTTAACGCAGTTTCAGGGTTGGGCTTGATTAACGATTTGCCCGAGCAGGGTTGGCTAACGCATTGTCAGGAGCGTGCGCGGTTGGTTCACGAAACTGCCTGTTCCGGGTTTCTAGAGCGTTGTCAGTCCCGGCCGGCCGGGTTAGCGGCTTGCCAGACCCAACTTGACGAAATTCAGTGCGGCGCGGGTAAACAGCGGGAGTAACTATGACTCTCTTAAGGTAAGGAGGGGGGCCCATGGGCCAGCAAGGAGTTTCTGATGAACATCGGCCGGGACATTTTGACGGCGGGGCAAGAACTAGTTGTTATTGAGGGCGAAGGGTTTGTCCTCAGCTGGTTGATTGTCGAATCGTCGGGACTGCCGGGCCGGTCAACGATTTGCCCGGCCGGCTTGGTTAACCATTTGCCCGAGCCGGGTTGGTTACCGAATTGTCTGGGTTGGGCTTGGTTAACCATTTGTCCGAGCCGGGTTGGTTAATGAATTGCCATGGCCGGGTTGGTTAACGCAGTTTCAGGGTTGGGCTTGATTAACGATTTGCCCGAGCAGGGTTGGCTAACGCATTGTCAGGAGCGTGCGCGGTTGGTTCACGAAACTGCCTGTTCCGGGTTTCTAGAGCGTTGTCAGGCCCGGCCGGCCGGGTTAGCGGCTTGCCAGACCCAACTTGACGAAATTCAGTGCAGCGCGGGTAATCGGCGGGAGTAACTATGACTCTCTTAAGGTTAAGGAGGGGGGCCCATGGGCCAGCAAGGAGTTTCTGATGAACATCGGCCGGGACATTTTGACGGCGGGGCAAGACGTAGTTGTTATTGAGGGTGAAGGGTTTCTCCTCAGCTGGTTGATTGTCGAATAGTCGGGGCTGCCGGGCCGGTTACCGATTTGCCCGGCCGGCTTGGTTAACCATTTGCCCGGGCCGGGTTGGTTAACGAATTGTCAGGTTTGGGCTTGGTTAACCATTTGCCCGGGCCGGGTTGGTTAGCGAATTGTCATGGTTGGGTTGGTTACCGAATTGTCGGGTTTGGGCTTGGTTAACGATTTGCCCGAGCAGGGTGGGTGAACACATTGTCAGGAGCGTGCGCAGTTGGTTCACGAAACTGCCTGTTCCGGGTTTCTAGAGCATTGTCAGGCCCGGCCGGCCGGGTTAGCGCCTTGCCAGACCCAACTTGACGAAATTCAGTGCAGCGCGGGTAATCGGCGGGAGTAACTATGACTCTCTTAAGGTAAGGAGGGGGGGCCCATGGGCCAGCAAGGAGTTTCTGATGAACATCGGCCGGGACATTTTGACGGCGGGGCAAGACGTAGTTGTTATTGAGGGTGAAGGGTTTCTCCTCAGCTGGTTGATTGTCGAATAGTCGGGGCTGCCGGGCCGGTTACCGATTTGCCCGGCCGGCTTGGTTAACCATTTGCCCGGGCCGGGTTGGTTAACGAATTGTCAGGTTTGGGCTTGGTTAACCATTTGCCCGGGCCGGGTTGGTTAGCGAATTGTCATGGTTGGGTTGGTTACCGAATTGTCGGGTTTGGGCTTGGTTAACGATTTGCCCGAGCAGGGTGGGTGAACACATTGTCAGGAGCGTGCGCAGTTGGTTCACGAAACTGCCTGTTCCGGGTTTCTAGAGCATTGTCAGGCCCGGCCGGCCGGGTTAGCGGCTTGCCAGACCCAACTTGACGAAATTCAGTGCAGCGCGGGTAATCGGCGGGAGTAACTATGACTCTCTTAAGGTAAGGAGGGGGGCCCATGGGCCAGCAAGGAGTTTCTGATGAACATCGGCCGGGACATTTTGACGGCGGGGCAAGACGTAGTTGTTATTGAGGGTGAAGGGTTTGTCCTCAGCTGGTTGATTGTCGAATAGTCGGGGCTGCCGGGCCGGTTACCGATTTGCCCGGCCGGCTTGATCAACCATTTGCCCGAGCCGGGTTGGTTACCGAATTGTCAGGGTTGGGCTTGGTTAACCATTTGTCCGAGCCGGGTTGGTTAATGAATTGCCATGCCCGGGTTGGTTAACGCAGTTTCAGGGTTGGGCTTGATTAACGATTTGCCCGAGCAGGGTTGGCTAACGCATTGTCAGGAGCGTGCGCGGTTGGTTCACGAAACTGCCTGTTCCGGGTTTCTAGAGCGTTGTCAGGCCCGGCCGGCCGGGTTAGCGGGTTGCCAGACCCAACTTGACGAAATTCAGTGCGGCGCGGGTAAACGGCGGGAGTAACTATGACTCTCTTCAGGTTAAGGAGGAGGGCCCATGGGCCAGCAAGGAGTTTCTGATGAACATCGGCCGGGACATTTTGACGGCGGGGCAAGAACTAGTTGTTATTGAGGGCGAAGGGTTTGTCCTCAGCTGGTTGATTGTCGAATCGTCGGGACTGCCGGGCCGGTCAACGATTTGCCCGGCCGGCTTGGTTAACCATTTGCCCGAGCCGGGTTGGTTAATGAATTGCCATGGCCGGGTTGATTAACGCATTGTCAGGGTTGGGCTTGGTTAACGATTTGCCCGAGCAGGGTGGGTGAACGCATTGTCAGGAGCGTGCGCGGTTGGTTCACGAAACTGCCTGTTCCGGGTTTCTAGAGCGTTGTCAGGCCCGGCCGGCCGGGTTAGCGGCTTGCCAGACCCAACTTGACGAAATTCAGTGCGGCGCGGGTAAACGGCGGGAGTAACTATGACTCTCTTAAGGTAAGGAGGGGGGCCCATGGGCCAGCAAGGAGTTTCTGATGAACATCGGCCGGGACATTTTGACGGCGGGGCAAGAACTAGTTGTTATTGAGGGCGAAGGGTTTGTCCTCAGCGGGTTGATTGTCGAATTGTCGGGACTGCCGGGCCGGTTAGCGATTTGCCCGGCCGGCTTGGTTAACCATTTGCCCGAGCCGGGTTGGTTACCGAATTGTCTGGGTTGGGCTTGGTTAACCATTTGTCCGAGCCGGGTTGGTTAATGAATTGCCATGGCCGGGTTGGTTAACGCAGTTTCAGGGTTGGGCTTGATTAACGATTTGCCCGAGCAGGGTGGGTGAACGCATTGTCAGGAGCGTGCGCGGTTGGTTCACGAAACTGCCTGTTCCGGGTTTCTAGAGCGTTGTCAGGCCCGGCCGGCCGGGTTAGCGGCTTGCCAGACCCAACTTGACGAAATTCAGTGCGGCGCGGGTAAACGGCGGGAGTAACTATGACTCTCTTAAGGTAAGGAGGGGGGCCCATGGGCCAGCAAGGAGTTTCTGATGAACATCGGCCGGGACATTTTGACGGCGGGGCAAGAACTAGTTGTTATTGAGGGCGAAGGGTTTGTCCTCAGCGGGTTGATTGTCGAATTGTCGGGACTGCCGGGCCGGTTAGCGATTTGCCCGGCCGGCTTGGTTAACCATTTGCCCGAGCCGGGTTGGTTACCGAATTGTCTGGGTTGGGCTTGGTTAACCATTTGTCCGAGCCGGGTTGGTTAATGAATTGCCATGGCCGGGTTGGTTAACGCAGTTTCAGGGTTGGGCTTGATTAACGATTTGCCCGAGCAGGGTTGGCTAACGCATTGTCAGGAGCGTGCGCGGTTGGTTCACGAAACTGCCTGTTCCGGGTTTCTAGAGCGTTGTCAGTCCCGGCCGGCCGGGTTAGCGGCTTGCCAGACCCAACTTGACGAAATTCAGTGCGGCGCGGGTAAACAGCGGGAGTAACTATGACTCTCTTAAGGTAAGGAGGGGGGCCCATGGGCCAGCAAGGAGTTTCTGATGAACATCGGCCGGGACATTTTGACGGCGGGGCAAGAACTAGTTGTTATTGAGGGCGAAGGGTTTGTCCTCAGCTGGTTGATTGTCGAATCGTCGGGACTGCCGGGCCGGTCAACGATTTGCCCGGCCGGCTTGGTTAACCATTTGCCCGAGCCGGGTTGGTTACCGAATTGTCTGGGTTGGGCTTGGTTAACCATTTGTCCGAGCCGGGTTGGTTAATGAATTGCCATGGCCGGGTTGGTTAACGCAGTTTCAGGGTTGGGCTTGATTAACGATTTGCCCGAGCAGGGTTGGCTAACGCATTGTCAGGAGCGTGCGCGGTTGGTTCACGAAACTGCCTGTTCCGGGTTTCTAGAGCGTTGTCAGGCCCGGCCGGCCGGGTTAGCGGCTTGCCAGACCCAACTTGACGAAATTCAGTGCAGCGCGGGTAATCGGCGGGAGTAACTATGACTCTCTTAAGGTTAAGGAGGGGGGCCCATGGGCCAGCAAGGAGTTTCTGATGAACATCGGCCGGGACATTTTGACGGCGGGGCAAGACGTAGTTGTTATTGAGGGTGAAGGGTTTCTCCTCAGCTGGTTGATTGTCGAATAGTCGGGGCTGCCGGGCCGGTTACCGATTTGCCCGGCCGGCTTGGTTAACCATTTGCCCGGGCCGGGTTGGTTAACGAATTGTCAGGTTTGGGCTTGGTTAACCATTTGCCCGGGCCGGGTTGGTTAGCGAATTGTCATGGTTGGGTTGGTTACCGAATTGTCGGGTTTGGGCTTGGTTAACGATTTGCCCGAGCAGGGTGGGTGAACACATTGTCAGGAGCGTGCGCAGTTGGTTCACGAAACTGCCTGTTCCGGGTTTCTAGAGCATTGTCAGGCCCGGCCGGCCGGGTTAGCGGCTTGCCAGACCCAACTTGACGAAATTCAGTGCAGCGCGGGTAATCGGCGGGAGTAACTATGACTCTCTTAAGGTAAGGAGGGGGGCCCATGGGCCAGCAAGGAGTTTCTGATGAACATCGGCCGGGACATTTTGACGGCGGGGCAAGACGTAGTTGTTATTGAGGGTGAAGGGTTTGTCCTCAGCTGGTTGATTGTCGAATAGTCGGGGCTGCCGGGCCGGTTACCGATTTGCCCGGCCGGCTTGATCAACCATTTGCCCGAGCCGGGTTGGTTACCGAATTGTCAGGGTTGGGCTTGGTTAACCATTTGTCCGAGCCGGGTTGGTTAATGAATTGCCATGCCCGGGTTGGTTAACGCAGTTTCAGGGTTGGGCTTGATTAACGATTTGCCCGAGCAGGGTTGGCTAACGCATTGTCAGGAGCGTGCGCGGTTGGTTCACGAAACTGCCTGTTCCGGGTTTCTAGAGCGTTGTCAGGCCCGGCCGGCCGGGTTAGCGGGTTGCCAGACCCAACTTGACGAAATTCAGTGCGGCGCGGGTAAACGGCGGGAGTAACTATGACTCTCTTCAGGTTAAGGAGGAGGGCCCATGGGCCAGCAAGGAGTTTCTGATGAACATCGGCCGGGACATTTTGACGGCGGGGCAAGAACTAGTTGTTATTGAGGGCGAAGGGTTTGTCCTCAGCTGGTTGATTGTCGAATCGTCGGGACTGCCGGGCCGGTCAACGATTTGCCCGGCCGGCTTGGTTAACCATTTGCCCGAGCCGGGTTGGTTAATGAATTGCCATGGCCGGGTTGATTAACGCATTGTCAGGGTTGGGCTTGGTTAACGATTTGCCCGAGCAGGGTGGGTGAACGCATTGTCAGGAGCGTGCGCGGTTGGTTCACGAAACTGCCTGTTCCGGGTTTCTAGAGCGTTGTCAGGCCCGGCCGGCCGGGTTAGCGGCTTGCCAGACCCAACTTGACGAAATTCAGTGCGGCGCGGGTAAACGGCGGGAGTAACTATGACTCTCTTAAGGTAAGGAGGGGGGCCCATGGGCCAGCAAGGAGTTTCTGATGAACATCGGCCGGGACATTTTGACGGCGGGGCAAGAACTAGTTGTTATTGAGGGCGAAGGGTTTGTCCTCAGCGGGTTGATTGTCGAATTGTCGGGACTGCCGGGCCGGTTAGCGATTTGCCCGGCCGGCTTGGTTAACCATTTGCCCGAGCCGGGTTGGTTACCGAATTGTCTGGGTTGGGCTTGGTTAACCATTTGTCCGAGCCGGGTTGGTTAATGAATTGCCATGGCCGGGTTGGTTAACGCAGTTTCAGGGTTGGGCTTGATTAACGATTTGCCCGAGCAGGGTGGGTGAACGCATTGTCAGGAGCGTGCGCGGTTGGTTCACGAAACTGCCTGTTCCGGGTTTCTAGAGCGTTGTCAGGCCCGGCCGGCCGGGTTAGCGGCTTGCCAGACCCAACTTGACGAAATTCAGTGCGGCGCGGGTAAACGGCGGGAGTAACTATGACTCTCTTAAGGTAAGGAGGGGGGCCCATGGGCCAGCAAGGAGTTTCTGATGAACATCGGCCGGGACATTTTGACGGCGGGGCAAGAACTAGTTGTTATTGAGGGCGAAGGGTTTGTCCTCAGCGGGTTGATTGTCGAATTGTCGGGACTGCCGGGCCGGTTAGCGATTTGCCCGGCCGGCTTGGTTAACCATTTGCCCGAGCCGGGTTGGTTACCGAATTGTCTGGGTTGGGCTTGGTTAACCATTTGTCCGAGCCGGGTTGGTTAATGAATTGCCATGGCCGGGTTGGTTAACGCAGTTTCAGGGTTGGGCTTGATTAACGATTTGCCCGAGCAGGGTTGGCTAACGCATTGTCAGGAGCGTGCGCGGTTGGTTCACGAAACTGCCTGTTCCGGGTTTCTAGAGCGTTGTCAGGCCCGGCCGGCCGGGTTAGCGGCTTGCCAGACCCAACTTGACGAAATTCAGTGCAGCGCGGGTAATCGGCGGGAGTAACTATGACTCTCTTAAGGTTAAGGAGGGGGGCCCATGGGCCAGCAAGGAGTTTCTGATGAACATCGGCCGGGACATTTTGACGGCGGGGCAAGAACTAGTTGTTATTGAGGGCGAAGGGTTTGTCCTCAGCTGGTTGATTGTCGAATCGTCGGGACTGCCGGGCCGGTCAACGATTTGCCCGGCCGGCTTGGTTAACCATTTGCCCGAGCCGGGTTGGTTAATGAATTGCCATGGCCGGGTTGGTTAACGCAGTTTCAGGGTTGGGCTTGATTAACGATTTGCCCGAGCAGGGTGGGTGAACGCATTGTCAGGAGCGTGCGCGGTTGGTTCACGAAACTGCCTGTTCCGGGTTTCTAGAGCGTTGTCAGGCCCGGCCGGCCGGGTTAGCGGCTTGCCAGACCCAACTTGACGAAATTCAGTGCCGCGCGGGTAAACGGCGGGAGTAACTATGACTCTCTTAAGGTAAGGAGGGGGGCCCATGGGCCAGCAAGGAGTTTCTGATGAACATCGGCCGGGACATTTTGACGGCGGGGCAAGAACTAGTTGTTATTGAGGGCGAAGGGTTTGTCCTCAGCGGGTTGATTGTCGAATTGTCGGGACTGCCGGGCCGGTTAGCGATTTGCCCGGCCGGCTTGGTTAACCATTTGCCCGAGCCGGGTTGGTTACCGAATTGTCTGGGTTGGGCTTGGTTAACCATTTGTCCGAGCCGGGTTGGTTAATGAATTGCCATGGCCGGGTTGGTTAACGCAGTTTCAGGGTTGGGCTTGATTAACGATTTGCCCGAGCAGGGTTGGCTAACGCATTGTCAGGAGCGTGCGCGGTTGGTTCACGAAACTGCCTGTTCCGGGTTTCTAGAGCGTTGTCAGTCCCGGCCGGCCGGGTTAGCGGCTTGCCAGACCCAACTTGACGAAATTCAGTGCGGCGCGGGTAAACAGCGGGAGTAACTATGACTCTCTTAAGGTAAGGAGGGGGGCCCATGGGCCAGCAAGGAGTTTCTGATGAACATCGGCCGGGACATTTTGACGGCGGGGCAAGAACTAGTTGTTATTGAGGGCGAAGGGTTTGTCCTCAGCTGGTTGATTGTCGAATCGTCGGGACTGCCGGGCCGGTCAACGATTTGCCCGGCCGGCTTGGTTAACCATTTGCCCGAGCCGGGTTGGTTACCGAATTGTCTGGGTTGGGCTTGGTTAACCATTTGTCCGAGCCGGGTTGGTTAATGAATTGCCATGGCCGGGTTGGTTAACGCAGTTTCAGGGTTGGGCTTGATTAACGATTTGCCCGAGCAGGGTTGGCTAACGCATTGTCAGGAGCGTGCGCGGTTGGTTCACGAAACTGCCTGTTCCGGGTTTCTAGAGCGTTGTCAGGCCCGGCCGGCCGGGTTAGCGGCTTGCCAGACCCAACTTGACGAAATTCAGTGCAGCGCGGGTAATCGGCGGGAGTAACTATGACTCTCTTAAGGTTAAGGAGGGGGGCCCATGGGCCAGCAAGGAGTTTCTGATGAACATCGGCCGGGACATTTTGACGGCGGGGCAAGACGTAGTTGTTATTGAGGGTGAAGGGTTTCTCCTCAGCTGGTTGATTGTCGAATAGTCGGGGCTGCCGGGCCGGTTACCGATTTGCCCGGCCGGCTTGGTTAACCATTTGCCCGGGCCGGGTTGGTTAACGAATTGTCAGGTTTGGGCTTGGTTAACCATTTGCCCGGGCCGGGTTGGTTAGCGAATTGTCATGGTTGGGTTGGTTACCGAATTGTCGGGTTTGGGCTTGGTTAACGATTTGCCCGAGCAGGGTGGGTGAACACATTGTCAGGAGCGTGCGCAGTTGGTTCACGAAACTGCCTGTTCCGGGTTTCTAGAGCATTGTCAGGCCCGGCCGGCCGGGTTAGCGCCTTGCCAGACCCAACTTGACGAAATTCAGTGCAGCGCGGGTAATCGGCGGGAGTAACTATGACTCTCTTAAGGTAAGGAGGGGGGGCCCATGGGCCAGCAAGGAGTTTCTGATGAACATCGGCCGGGACATTTTGACGGCGGGGCAAGACGTAGTTGTTATTGAGGGTGAAGGGTTTCTCCTCAGCTGGTTGATTGTCGAATAGTCGGGGCTGCCGGGCCGGTTACCGATTTGCCCGGCCGGCTTGGTTAACCATTTGCCCGGGCCGGGTTGGTTAACGAATTGTCAGGTTTGGGCTTGGTTAACCATTTGCCCGGGCCGGGTTGGTTAGCGAATTGTCATGGTTGGGTTGGTTACCGAATTGTCGGGTTTGGGCTTGGTTAACGATTTGCCCGAGCAGGGTGGGTGAACACATTGTCAGGAGCGTGCGCAGTTGGTTCACGAAACTGCCTGTTCCGGGTTTCTAGAGCATTGTCAGGCCCGGCCGGCCGGGTTAGCGGCTTGCCAGACCCAACTTGACGAAATTCAGTGCAGCGCGGGTAATCGGCGGGAGTAACTATGACTCTCTTAAGGTAAGGAGGGGGGCCCATGGGCCAGCAAGGAGTTTCTGATGAACATCGGCCGGGACATTTTGACGGCGGGGCAAGACGTAGTTGTTATTGAGGGTGAAGGGTTTGTCCTCAGCTGGTTGATTGTCGAATAGTCGGGGCTGCCGGGCCGGTTACCGATTTGCCCGGCCGGCTTGATCAACCATTTGCCCGAGCCGGGTTGGTTACCGAATTGTCAGGGTTGGGCTTGGTTAACCATTTGTCCGAGCCGGGTTGGTTAATGAATTGCCATGCCCGGGTTGGTTAACGCAGTTTCAGGGTTGGGCTTGATTAACGATTTGCCCGAGCAGGGTTGGCTAACGCATTGTCAGGAGCGTGCGCGGTTGGTTCACGAAACTGCCTGTTCCGGGTTTCTAGAGCGTTGTCAGGCCCGGCCGGCCGGGTTAGCGGGTTGCCAGACCCAACTTGACGAAATTCAGTGCGGCGCGGGTAAACGGCGGGAGTAACTATGACTCTCTTCAGGTTAAGGAGGAGGGCCCATGGGCCAGCAAGGAGTTTCTGATGAACATCGGCCGGGACATTTTGACGGCGGGGCAAGAACTAGTTGTTATTGAGGGCGAAGGGTTTGTCCTCAGCTGGTTGATTGTCGAATCGTCGGGACTGCCGGGCCGGTCAACGATTTGCCCGGCCGGCTTGGTTAACCATTTGCCCGAGCCGGGTTGGTTAATGAATTGCCATGGCCGGGTTGATTAACGCATTGTCAGGGTTGGGCTTGGTTAACGATTTGCCCGAGCAGGGTGGGTGAACGCATTGTCAGGAGCGTGCGCGGTTGGTTCACGAAACTGCCTGTTCCGGGTTTCTAGAGCGTTGTCAGGCCCGGCCGGCCGGGTTAGCGGCTTGCCAGACCCAACTTGACGAAATTCAGTGCGGCGCGGGTAAACGGCGGGAGTAACTATGACTCTCTTAAGGTAAGGAGGGGGGCCCATGGGCCAGCAAGGAGTTTCTGATGAACATCGGCCGGGACATTTTGACGGCGGGGCAAGAACTAGTTGTTATTGAGGGCGAAGGGTTTGTCCTCAGCGGGTTGATTGTCGAATTGTCGGGACTGCCGGGCCGGTTAGCGATTTGCCCGGCCGGCTTGGTTAACCATTTGCCCGAGCCGGGTTGGTTACCGAATTGTCTGGGTTGGGCTTGGTTAACCATTTGTCCGAGCCGGGTTGGTTAATGAATTGCCATGGCCGGGTTGGTTAACGCAGTTTCAGGGTTGGGCTTGATTAACGATTTGCCCGAGCAGGGTGGGTGAACGCATTGTCAGGAGCGTGCGCGGTTGGTTCACGAAACTGCCTGTTCCGGGTTTCTAGAGCGTTGTCAGGCCCGGCCGGCCGGGTTAGCGGCTTGCCAGACCCAACTTGACGAAATTCAGTGCGGCGCGGGTAAACGGCGGGAGTAACTATGACTCTCTTAAGGTAAGGAGGGGGGCCCATGGGCCAGCAAGGAGTTTCTGATGAACATCGGCCGGGACATTTTGACGGCGGGGCAAGAACTAGTTGTTATTGAGGGCGAAGGGTTTGTCCTCAGCGGGTTGATTGTCGAATTGTCGGGACTGCCGGGCCGGTTAGCGATTTGCCCGGCCGGCTTGGTTAACCATTTGCCCGAGCCGGGTTGGTTACCGAATTGTCTGGGTTGGGCTTGGTTAACCATTTGTCCGAGCCGGGTTGGTTAATGAATTGCCATGGCCGGGTTGGTTAACGCAGTTTCAGGGTTGGGCTTGATTAACGATTTGCCCGAGCAGGGTTGGCTAACGCATTGTCAGGAGCGTGCGCGGTTGGTTCACGAAACTGCCTGTTCCGGGTTTCTAGAGCGTTGTCAGTCCCGGCCGGCCGGGTTAGCGGCTTGCCAGACCCAACTTGACGAAATTCAGTGCGGCGCGGGTAAACAGCGGGAGTAACTATGACTCTCTTAAGGTAAGGAGGGGGGCCCATGGGCCAGCAAGGAGTTTCTGATGAACATCGGCCGGGACATTTTGACGGCGGGGCAAGAACTAGTTGTTATTGAGGGCGAAGGGTTTGTCCTCAGCTGGTTGATTGTCGAATCGTCGGGACTGCCGGGCCGGTCAACGATTTGCCCGGCCGGCTTGGTTAACCATTTGCCCGAGCCGGGTTGGTTACCGAATTGTCTGGGTTGGGCTTGGTTAACCATTTGTCCGAGCCGGGTTGGTTAATGAATTGCCATGGCCGGGTTGGTTAACGCAGTTTCAGGGTTGGGCTTGATTAACGATTTGCCCGAGCAGGGTTGGCTAACGCATTGTCAGGAGCGTGCGCGGTTGGTTCACGAAACTGCCTGTTCCGGGTTTCTAGAGCGTTGTCAGGCCCGGCCGGCCGGGTTAGCGGCTTGCCAGACCCAACTTGACGAAATTCAGTGCAGCGCGGGTAATCGGCGGGAGTAACTATGACTCTCTTAAGGTTAAGGAGGGGGGCCCATGGGCCAGCAAGGAGTTTCTGATGAACATCGGCCGGGACATTTTGACGGCGGGGCAAGACGTAGTTGTTATTGAGGGTGAAGGGTTTCTCCTCAGCTGGTTGATTGTCGAATAGTCGGGGCTGCCGGGCCGGTTACCGATTTGCCCGGCCGGCTTGGTTAACCATTTGCCCGGGCCGGGTTGGTTAACGAATTGTCAGGTTTGGGCTTGGTTAACCATTTGCCCGGGCCGGGTTGGTTAGCGAATTGTCATGGTTGGGTTGGTTACCGAATTGTCGGGTTTGGGCTTGGTTAACGATTTGCCCGAGCAGGGTGGGTGAACACATTGTCAGGAGCGTGCGCAGTTGGTTCACGAAACTGCCTGTTCCGGGTTTCTAGAGCATTGTCAGGCCCGGCCGGCCGGGTTAGCGGCTTGCCAGACCCAACTTGACGAAATTCAGTGCAGCGCGGGTAATCGGCGGGAGTAACTATGACTCTCTTAAGGTAAGGAGGGGGGCCCATGGGCCAGCAAGGAGTTTCTGATGAACATCGGCCGGGACATTTTGACGGCGGGGCAAGACGTAGTTGTTATTGAGGGTGAAGGGTTTGTCCTCAGCTGGTTGATTGTCGAATTGTCGGGACTGCCGGGCCGGTTACCGATTTGCCCGGCCGGCTTGGTTAACCATTTGCCCGGGCCGGGTTGGTTAACGAATTGTCAGGTTTGGGCTTGGTTAACCATTTGCCCGGGCCGGGTTGGTTAGCGAATTGTCATGGTTGGGTTGGTTAACGAATTGTCGGCCCATGGGCCAGCAAGGAGTTTCTGATGAACATCGGCCGGGACATTTTGACGGCGGGGCAAGAACTAGTTGTTATTGAGGGCGAAGGGTTTGTCCTCAGCTGGTTGATTGTCGAATAGTCGGGGCTGCCGGGCCGGTTACCGATTTGCCCGGCCGGCTTGGTTAACCATTTGCCCGGGCCGGGTTGGTTAGCGAATTGTCAGGTTTGGGCTTGGTTAACCATTTGCCCGGGCCGGGTTGGTTAGCGAATTGTCATGGTTGGGTTGGTTACCGAATTGTCGGGTTTGGGCTTGGTTAACGATTTGCCCGAGCAGGGTGGGTGAACACATTGTCAGGAGCGTGCGCAGTTGGTTCACGAAACTGCCTGTTCCGGGTTTCTAGAGCATTGTCAGGCCCGGCCGGCCGGGTTAGCGCCTTGCAGACCCAACTTGACGAAATTCAGTGCAGCGCGGGTAATCGGCGGGAGTAACTATGACTCTCTTAAGGTAAGGAGGGGGGGCCCATGGGCCAGCAAGGAGTTTCTGATGAACATCGGCCGGGACATTTTGACGGCGGGGCAAGAACTAGTTGTTATTGAGGGCGAAGGGTTTGTCCTCAGCGGGTTGATTGTCGAATTGTCGGGACTGCCGGGCCGGTTAGCGATTTGCCCGGCCGGCTTGGTTAACCATTTGCCCGAGCCGGGTTGGTTACCGAATTGTCTGGGTTGGGCTTGGTTAACCATTTGTCCGAGCCGGGTTGGTTAATGAATTGCCATGGCCGGGTTGGTTAACGCAGTTTCAGGGTTGGGCTTGATTAACGATTTGCCCGAGCAGGGTTGGCTAACGCATTGTCAGGAGCGTGCGCGGTTGGTTCACGAAACTGCCTGTTCCGGGTTTCTAGAGCGTTGTCAGTCCCGGCCGGCCGGGTTAGCGGCTTGCCAGACCCAACTTGACGAAATTCAGTGCGGCGCGGGTAAACAGCGGGAGTAACTATGACTCTCTTAAGGTAAGGAGGGGGGCCCATGGGCCAGCAAGGAGTTTCTGATGAACATCGGCCGGGACATTTTGACGGCGGGGCAAGAACTAGTTGTTATTGAGGGCGAAGGGTTTGTCCTCAGCTGGTTGATTGTCGAATCGTCGGGACTGCCGGGCCGGTCAACGATTTGCCCGGCCGGCTTGGTTAACCATTTGCCCGAGCCGGGTTGGTTACCGAATTGTCTGGGTTGGGCTTGGTTAACCATTTGTCCGAGCCGGGTTGGTTAATGAATTGCCATGGCCGGGTTGGTTAACGCAGTTTCAGGGTTGGGCTTGATTAACGATTTGCCCGAGCAGGGTTGGCTAACGCATTGTCAGGAGCGTGCGCGGTTGGTTCACGAAACTGCCTGTTCCGGGTTTCTAGAGCGTTGTCAGGCCCGGCCGGCCGGGTTAGCGGCTTGCCAGACCCAACTTGACGAAATTCAGTGCAGCGCGGGTAATCGGCGGGAGTAACTATGACTCTCTTAAGGTTAAGGAGGGGGGCCCATGGGCCAGCAAGGAGTTTCTGATGAACATCGGCCGGGACATTTTGACGGCGGGGCAAGACGTAGTTGTTATTGAGGGTGAAGGGTTTCTCCTCAGCTGGTTGATTGTCGAATAGTCGGGGCTGCCGGGCCGGTTACCGATTTGCCCGGCCGGCTTGGTTAACCATTTGCCCGGGCCGGGTTGGTTAACGAATTGTCAGGTTTGGGCTTGGTTAACCATTTGCCCGGGCCGGGTTGGTTAGCGAATTGTCATGGTTGGGTTGGTTACCGAATTGTCGGGTTTGGGCTTGGTTAACGATTTGCCCGAGCAGGGTGGGTGAACACATTGTCAGGAGCGTGCGCAGTTGGTTCACGAAACTGCCTGTTCCGGGTTTCTAGAGCATTGTCAGGCCCGGCCGGCCGGGTTAGCGGCTTGCCAGACCCAACTTGACGAAATTCAGTGCAGCGCGGGTAATCGGCGGGAGTAACTATGACTCTCTTAAGGTAAGGAGGGGGGCCCATGGGCCAGCAAGGAGTTTCTGATGAACATCGGCCGGGACATTTTGACGGCGGGGCAAGACGTAGTTGTTATTGAGGGTGAAGGGTTTGTCCTCAGCTGGTTGATTGTCGAATTGTCGGGACTGCCGGGCCGGTTACCGATTTGCCCGGCCGGCTTGGTTAACCATTTGCCCGGGCCGGGTTGGTTAACGAATTGTCAGGTTTGGGCTTGGTTAACCATTTGCCCGGGCCGGGTTGGTTAGCGAATTGTCATGGTTGGGTTGGTTAACGAATTGTCGGCCCATGGGCCAGCAAGGAGTTTCTGATGAACATCGGCCGGGACATTTTGACGGCGGGGCAAGAACTAGTTGTTATTGAGGGCGAAGGGTTTGTCCTCAGCTGGTTGATTGTCGAATAGTCGGGGCTGCCGGGCCGGTTACCGATTTGCCCGGCCGGCTTGGTTAACCATTTGCCCGGGCCGGGTTGGTTAGCGAATTGTCAGGTTTGGGCTTGGTTAACCATTTGCCCGGGCCGGGTTGGTTAGCGAATTGTCATGGTTGGGTTGGTTACCGAATTGTCGGGTTTGGGCTTGGTTAACGATTTGCCCGAGCAGGGTGGGTGAACACATTGTCAGGAGCGTGCGCAGTTGGTTCACGAAACTGCCTGTTCCGGGTTTCTAGAGCATTGTCAGGCCCGGCCGGCCGGGTTAGCGCCTTGCAGACCCAACTTGACGAAATTCAGTGCAGCGCGGGTAATCGGCGGGAGTAACTATGACTCTCTTAAGGTAAGGAGGGGGGGCCCATGGGCCAGCAAGGAGTTTCTGATGAACATCGGCCGGGACATTTTGACGGCGGGGCAAGACGTAGTTGTTATTGAGGGTGAAGGGTTTCTCCTCAGCTGGTTGATTGTCGAATAGTCGGGGCTGCCGGGCCGGTTACCGATTTGCCCGGCCGGCTTGGTTAACCATTTGCCCGGGCCGGGTTGGTTAACGAATTGTCAGGTTTGGGCTTGGTTAACCATTTGCCCGGGCCGGGTTGGTTAGCGAATTGTCATGGTTGGGTTGGTTACCGAATTGTCGGGTTTGGGCTTGGTTAACGATTTGCCCGAGCAGGGTGGGTGAACACATTGTCAGGAGCGTGCGCAGTTGGTTCACGAAACTGCCTGTTCCGGGTTTCTAGAGCATTGTCAGGCCCGGCCGGCCGGGTTAGCGGCTTGCCAGACCCAACTTGACGAAATTCAGTGCAGCGCGGGTAATCGGCGGGAGTAACTATGACTCTCTTAAGGTAAGGAGGGGGGCCCATGGGCCAGCAAGGAGTTTCTGATGAACATCGGCCGGGACATTTTGACGGCGGGGCAAGACGTAGTTGTTATTGAGGGTGAAGGGTTTGTCCTCAGCTGGTTGATTGTCGAATAGTCGGGGCTGCCGGGCCGGTTACCGATTTGCCCGGCCGGCTTGATCAACCATTTGCCCGAGCCGGGTTGGTTACCGAATTGTCAGGGTTGGGCTTGGTTAACCATTTGTCCGAGCCGGGTTGGTTAATGAATTGCCATGCCCGGGTTGGTTAACGCAGTTTCAGGGTTGGGCTTGATTAACGATTTGCCCGAGCAGGGTTGGCTAACGCATTGTCAGGAGCGTGCGCGGTTGGTTCACGAAACTGCCTGTTCCGGGTTTCTAGAGCGTTGTCAGGCCCGGCCGGCCGGGTTAGCGGGTTGCCAGACCCAACTTGACGAAATTCAGTGCGGCGCGGGTAAACGGCGGGAGTAACTATGACTCTCTTCAGGTTAAGGAGGAGGGCCCATGGGCCAGCAAGGAGTTTCTGATGAACATCGGCCGGGACATTTTGACGGCGGGGCAAGAACTAGTTGTTATTGAGGGCGAAGGGTTTGTCCTCAGCTGGTTGATTGTCGAATCGTCGGGACTGCCGGGCCGGTCAACGATTTGCCCGGCCGGCTTGGTTAACCATTTGCCCGAGCCGGGTTGGTTAATGAATTGCCATGGCCGGGTTGATTAACGCATTGTCAGGGTTGGGCTTGGTTAACGATTTGCCCGAGCAGGGTGGGTGAACGCATTGTCAGGAGCGTGCGCGGTTGGTTCACGAAACTGCCTGTTCCGGGTTTCTAGAGCGTTGTCAGGCCCGGCCGGCCGGGTTAGCGGCTTGCCAGACCCAACTTGACGAAATTCAGTGCGGCGCGGGTAAACGGCGGGAGTAACTATGACTCTCTTAAGGTAAGGAGGGGGGCCCATGGGCCAGCAAGGAGTTTCTGATGAACATCGGCCGGGACATTTTGACGGCGGGGCAAGAACTAGTTGTTATTGAGGGCGAAGGGTTTGTCCTCAGCGGGTTGATTGTCGAATTGTCGGGACTGCCGGGCCGGTTAGCGATTTGCCCGGCCGGCTTGGTTAACCATTTGCCCGAGCCGGGTTGGTTACCGAATTGTCTGGGTTGGGCTTGGTTAACCATTTGTCCGAGCCGGGTTGGTTAATGAATTGCCATGGCCGGGTTGGTTAACGCAGTTTCAGGGTTGGGCTTGATTAACGATTTGCCCGAGCAGGGTTGGCTAACGCATTGTCAGGAGCGTGCGCGGTTGGTTCACGAAACTGCCTGTTCCGGGTTTCTAGAGCGTTGTCAGTCCCGGCCGGCCGGGTTAGCGGCTTGCCAGACCCAACTTGACGAAATTCAGTGCGGCGCGGGTAAACAGCGGGAGTAACTATGACTCTCTTAAGGTAAGGAGGGGGGCCCATGGGCCAGCAAGGAGTTTCTGATGAACATCGGCCGGGACATTTTGACGGCGGGGCAAGAACTAGTTGTTATTGAGGGCGAAGGGTTTGTCCTCAGCTGGTTGATTGTCGAATCGTCGGGACTGCCGGGCCGGTCAACGATTTGCCCGGCCGGCTTGGTTAACCATTTGCCCGAGCCGGGTTGGTTACCGAATTGTCTGGGTTGGGCTTGGTTAACCATTTGTCCGAGCCGGGTTGGTTAATGAATTGCCATGGCCGGGTTGGTTAACGCAGTTTCAGGGTTGGGCTTGATTAACGATTTGCCCGAGCAGGGTTGGCTAACGCATTGTCAGGAGCGTGCGCGGTTGGTTCACGAAACTGCCTGTTCCGGGTTTCTAGAGCGTTGTCAGGCCCGGCCGGCCGGGTTAGCGGCTTGCCAGACCCAACTTGACGAAATTCAGTGCAGCGCGGGTAATCGGCGGGAGTAACTATGACTCTCTTAAGGTTAAGGAGGGGGGCCCATGGGCCAGCAAGGAGTTTCTGATGAACATCGGCCGGGACATTTTGACGGCGGGGCAAGACGTAGTTGTTATTGAGGGTGAAGGGTTTCTCCTCAGCTGGTTGATTGTCGAATAGTCGGGGCTGCCGGGCCGGTTACCGATTTGCCCGGCCGGCTTGGTTAACCATTTGCCCGGGCCGGGTTGGTTAACGAATTGTCAGGTTTGGGCTTGGTTAACCATTTGCCCGGGCCGGGTTGGTTAGCGAATTGTCATGGTTGGGTTGGTTACCGAATTGTCGGGTTTGGGCTTGGTTAACGATTTGCCCGAGCAGGGTGGGTGAACACATTGTCAGGAGCGTGCGCAGTTGGTTCACGAAACTGCCTGTTCCGGGTTTCTAGAGCATTGTCAGGCCCGGCCGGCCGGGTTAGCGCCTTGCCAGACCCAACTTGACGAAATTCAGTGCAGCGCGGGTAATCGGCGGGAGTAACTATGACTCTCTTAAGGTAAGGAGGGGGGGCCCATGGGCCAGCAAGGAGTTTCTGATGAACATCGGCCGGGACATTTTGACGGCGGGGCAAGACGTAGTTGTTATTGAGGGTGAAGGGTTTCTCCTCAGCTGGTTGATTGTCGAATAGTCGGGGCTGCCGGGCCGGTTACCGATTTGCCCGGCCGGCTTGGTTAGCCATTTGCCCGGGCCGGGTTGGTTAACGAATTGTCAGGTTTGGGCTTGGTTAACCATTTGCCCGGGCCGGGTTGGTTAGCGAATTGTCATGGTTGGGTTGGTTACCGAATTGTCGGGTTTGGGCTTGGTTAACGATTTGCCCGAGCAGGGTGGGTGAACACATTGTCAGGAGCGTGCGCAGTTGGTTCACGAAACTGCCTGTTCCGGGTTTCTAGAGCATTGTC
Organism: Mobula birostris; assembly: GCF_030028105.1. NCBI lineage: Eukaryota > Metazoa > Chordata > Chondrichthyes > Myliobatiformes > Myliobatidae > Mobula > Mobula birostris. Next base: position 88,637 of record NW_027278307.1, read on the forward strand.
AGGCCCGGCCGGCCGGGTTAGCGGCTTGCCAGACCCAACTTGACGAAATTCAGTGCAGCGCGGGTAATCGGCGGGAGTAACTATGACTCTCTTAAGGTAAGGAGGGGGGCCCATGGGCCAGCAAGGAGTTTCTGATGAACATCGGCCGGGACATTTTGACGGCGGGGCAAGACGTAGTTGTTATTGAGGGTGAAGGGTTTGTCCTCAGCTGGTTGATTGTCGAATAGTCGGGGCTGCCGGGCCGGTTACCGATTTGCCCGGCCGGCTTGATCAACCATTTGCCCGAGCCGGGTTGGTTACCGAATTGTCAGGGTTGGGCTTGGTTAACCATTTGTCCGAGCCGGGTTGGTTAATGAATTGCCATGCCCGGGTTGGTTAACGCAGTTTCAGGGTTGGGCTTGATTAACGATTTGCCCGAGCAGGGTTGGCTAACGCATTGTCAGGAGCGTGCGCGGTTGGTTCACGAAACTGCCTGTTCCGGGTTTCTAGAGCGTTGTCAGGCCCGGCCGGCCGGGTTAGCGGGTTGCCAGACCCAACTTGACGAAATTCAGTGCGGCGCGGGTAAACGGCGGGAGTAACTATGACTCTCTTCAGGTTAAGGAGGAGGGCCCATGGGCCAGCAAGGAGTTTCTGATGAACATCGGCCGGGACATTTTGACGGCGGGGCAAGAACTAGTTGTTATTGAGGGCGAAGGGTTTGTCCTCAGCTGGTTGATTGTCGAATCGTCGGGACTGCCGGGCCGGTCAACGATTTGCCCGGCCGGCTTGGTTAACCATTTGCCCGAGCCGGGTTGGTTAATGAATTGCCATGGCCGGGTTGATTAACGCATTGTCAGGGTTGGGCTTGGTTAACGATTTGCCCGAGCAGGGTGGGTGAACGCATTGTCAGGAGCGTGCGCGGTTGGTTCACGAAACTGCCTGTTCCGGGTTTCTAGAGCGTTGTCAGGCCCGGCCGGCCGGGTTAGCGGCTTGCCAGACCCAACTTGACGAAATTCAGTGCGGCGCGGGTAAACGGCGGGAGTAACTATGACTCTCTTAAGGTAAGGAGGGGGGCCCATGGGCCAGCAAGGAGTTTCTGATGAACATCGGCCGGGACATTTTGACGGCGGGGCAAGAACTAGTTGTTATTGAGGGCGAAGGGTTTGTCCTCAGCGGGTTGATTGTCGAATTGTCGGGACTGCCGGGCCGGTTAGCGATTTGCCCGGCCGGCTTGGTTAACCATTTGCCCGAGCCGGGTTGGTTACCGAATTGTCTGGGTTGGGCTTGGTTAACCATTTGTCCGAGCCGGGTTGGTTAATGAATTGCCATGGCCGGGTTGGTTAACGCAGTTTCAGGGTTGGGCTTGATTAACGATTTGCCCGAGCAGGGTGGGTGAACGCATTGTCAGGAGCGTGCGCGGTTGGTTCACGAAACTGCCTGTTCCGGGTTTCTAGAGCGTTGTCAGGCCCGGCCGGCCGGGTTAGCGGCTTGCCAGACCCAACTTGACGAAATTCAGTGCGGCGCGGGTAAACGGCGGGAGTAACTATGACTCTCTTAAGGTAAGGAGGGGGGCCCATGGGCCAGCAAGGAGTTTCTGATGAACATCGGCCGGGACATTTTGACGGCGGGGCAAGAACTAGTTGTTATTGAGGGCGAAGGGTTTGTCCTCAGCGGGTTGATTGTCGAATTGTCGGGACTGCCGGGCCGGTTAGCGATTTGCCCGGCCGGCTTGGTTAACCATTTGCCCGAGCCGGGTTGGTTACCGAATTGTCTGGGTTGGGCTTGGTTAACCATTTGTCCGAGCCGGGTTGGTTAATGAATTGCCATGGCCGGGTTGGTTAACGCAGTTTCAGGGTTGGGCTTGATTAACGATTTGCCCGAGCAGGGTTGGCTAACGCATTGTCAGGAGCGTGCGCGGTTGGTTCACGAAACTGCCTGTTCCGGGTTTCTAGAGCGTTGTCAGTCCCGGCCGGCCGGGTTAGCGGCTTGCCAGACCCAACTTGACGAAATTCAGTGCGGCGCGGGTAAACAGCGGGAGTAACTATGACTCTCTTAAGGTAAGGAGGGGGGCCCATGGGCCAGCAAGGAGTTTCTGATGAACATCGGCCGGGACATTTTGACGGCGGGGCAAGAACTAGTTGTTATTGAGGGCGAAGGGTTTGTCCTCAGCTGGTTGATTGTCGAATCGTCGGGACTGCCGGGCCGGTCAACGATTTGCCCGGCCGGCTTGGTTAACCATTTGCCCGAGCCGGGTTGGTTACCGAATTGTCAGGGTTGGGCTTGGTTAACCATTTGTCCGAGCCGGGTTGGTTAATGAATTGCCATGGCCGGGTTGATTAACGCATTGTCAGGGTTGGGCTTGGTTAACGATTTGCCCGAGCAGGGTGGGTGAACGCATTGTCAGGAGCGTGCGCGGTTGGTTCACGAAACTGCCTGTTCCGGGTTTCTAGAGCGTTGTCAGGCCCGGCCGGCCGGGTTAGCGGCTTGCCAGACCCAACTTGACGAAATTCAGTGCGGCGCGGGTAAACGGCGGGAGTAACTATGACTCTCTTAAGGTAAGGAGGGGGGCCCATGGGCCAGCAAGGAGTTTCTGATGAACATCGGCCGGGACATTTTGACGGCGGGGCAAGAACTAGTTGTTATTGAGGGCGAAGGGTTTGTCCTCAGCGGGTTGATTGTCGAATTGTCGGGACTGCCGGGCCGGTTAGCGATTTGCCCGGCCGGCTTGGTTAACCATTTGCCCGAGCCGGGTTGGTTACCGAATTGTCTGGGTTGGGCTTGGTTAACCATTTGTCCGAGCCGGGTTGGTTAATGAATTGCCATGGCCGGGTTGGTTAACGCAGTTTCAGGGTTGGGCTTGATTAACGATTTGCCCGAGCAGGGTTGGCTAACGCATTGTCAGGAGCGTGCGCGGTTGGTTCACGAAACTGCCTGTTCCGGGTTTCTAGAGCGTTGTCAGGCCCGGCCGGCCGGGTTAGCGGCTTGCCAGACCCAACTTGACGAAATTCAGTGCAGCGCGGGTAATCGGCGGGAGTAACTATGACTCTCTTAAGGTTAAGGAGGGGGGCCCATGGGCCAGCAAGGAGTTTCTGATGAACATCGGCCGGGACATTTTGACGGCGGGGCAAGAACTAGTTGTTATTGAGGGCGAAGGGTTTGTCCTCAGCTGGTTGATTGTCGAATCGTCGGGACTGCCGGGCCGGTCAACGATTTGCCCGGCCGGCTTGGTTAACCATTTGCCCGAGCCGGGTTGGTTAATGAATTGCCATGGCCGGGTTGGTTAACGCAGTTTCAGGGTTGGGCTTGATTAACGATTTGCCCGAGCAGGGTGGGTGAACGCATTGTCAGGAGCGTGCGCGGTTGGTTCACGAAACTGCCTGTTCCGGGTTTCTAGAGCGTTGTCAGGCCCGGCCGGCCGGGTTAGCGGCTTGCCAGACCCAACTTGACGAAATTCAGTGCCGCGCGGGTAAACGGCGGGAGTAACTATGACTCTCTTAAGGTAAGGAGGGGGGCCCATGGGCCAGCAAGGAGTTTCTGATGAACATCGGCCGGGACATTTTGACGGCGGGGCAAGAACTAGTTGTTATTGAGGGCGAAGGGTTTGTCCTCAGCGGGTTGATTGTCGAATTGTCGGGACTGCCGGGCCGGTTAGCGATTTGCCCGGCCGGCTTGGTTAACCATTTGCCCGAGCCGGGTTGGTTACCGAATTGTCTGGGTTGGGCTTGGTTAACCATTTGTCCGAGCCGGGTTGGTTAATGAATTGCCATGGCCGGGTTGGTTAACGCAGTTTCAGGGTTGGGCTTGATTAACGATTTGCCCGAGCAGGGTTGGCTAACGCATTGTCAGGAGCGTGCGCGGTTGGTTCACGAAACTGCCTGTTCCGGGTTTCTAGAGCGTTGTCAGGCCCGGCCGGCCGGGTTAGCGGCTTGCCAGACCCAACTTGACGAAATTCAGTGCCGCGCGGGTAAACGGCGGGAGTAACTATGACTCTCTTAAGGTAAGGAGGGGGGCCCATGGGCCAGCAAGGAGTTTCTGATGAACATCGGCCGGGACATTTTGACGGCGGGGCAAGAACTAGTTGTTATTGAGGGCGAAGGGTTTGTCCTCAGCGGGTTGATTGTCGAATTGTCGGGACTGCCGGGCCGGTTAGCGATTTGCCCGGCCGGCTTGGTTAACCATTTGCCCGAGCCGGGTTGGTTACCGAATTGTCTGGGTTGGGCTTGGTTAACCATTTGTCCGAGCCGGGTTGGTTAATGAATTGCCATGGCCGGGTTGGTTAACGCAGTTTCAGGGTTGGGCTTGATTAACGATTTGCCCGAGCAGGGTGGGTGAACGCATTGTCAGGAGCGTGCGCGGTTGGTTCACGAAACTGCCTGTTCCGGGTTTCTAGAGCGTTGTCAGGCCCGGCCGGCCGGGTTAGCGGCTTGCCAGACCCAACTTGACGAAATTCAGTGCGGCGCGGGTAAACGGCGGGAGTAACTATGACTCTCTTAAGGTAAGGAGGGGGGCCCATGGGCCAGCAAGGAGTTTCTGATGAACATCGGCCGGGACATTTTGACGGCGGGGCAAGAACTAGTTGTTATTGAGGGCGAAGGGTTTGTCCTCAGCTGGTTGATTGTCGAATCGTCGGGACTGCCGGGCCGGTCAACGATTTGCCCGGCCGGCTTGGTTAACCATTTGCCCGAGCCGGGTTGGTTAATGAATTGCCATGGCCGGGTTGGTTAACGCAGTTTCAGGGTTGGGCTTGATTAACGATTTGCCCGAGCAGGGTGGGTGAACGCATTGTCAGGAGCGTGCGCGGTTGGTTCACGAAACTGCCTGTTCCGGGTTTCTAGAGCGTTGTCAGGCCCGGCCGGCCGGGTTAGCGGCTTGCCAGACCCAACTTGACGAAATTCAGTGCAGCGCGGGTAAACGGCGGGAGTAACTATGACTCTCTTAAGGTAAGGAGGGGGGCCCATGGGCCAGCAAGGAGTTTCTGATGAACATCGGCCGGGACATTTTGACGGCGGGGCAAGAACTAGTTGTTATTGAGGGCGAAGGGTTTGTCCTCAGCGGGTTGATTGTCGAATTGTCGGGACTGCCGGGCCGGTTAGCGATTTGCCCGGCCGGCTTGGTTAACCATTTGCCCGAGCCGGGTTGGTTACCGAATTGTCTGGGTTGGGCTTGGTTAACCATTTGTCCGAGCCGGGTTGGTTAATGAATTGCCATGGCCGGGTTGGTTAACGCAGTTTCAGGGTTGGGCTTGATTAACGATTTGCCCGAGCAGGGTTGGCTAACGCATTGTCAGGAGCGTGCGCGGTTGGTTCACGAAACTGCCTGTTCCGGGTTTCTAGAGCGTTGTCAGGCCCGGCCGGCCGGGTTAGCGGCTTGCCAGACCCAACTTGACGAAATTCAGTGCCGCGCGGGTAAACGGCGGGAGTAACTATGACTCTCTTAAGGTAAGGAGGGGGGCCCATGGGCCAGCAAGGAGTTTCTGATGAACATCGGCCGGGACATTTTGACGGCGGGGCAAGAACTAGTTGTTATTGAGGGCGAAGGGTTTGTCCTCAGCGGGTTGATTGTCGAATTGTCGGGACTGCCGGGCCGGTTAGCGATTTGCCCGGCCGGCTTGGTTAACCATTTGCCCGAGCCGGGTTGGTTACCGAATTGTCTGGGTTGGGCTTGGTTAACCATTTGTCCGAGCCGGGTTGGTTAATGAATTGCCATGGCCGGGTTGGTTAACGCAGTTTCAGGGTTGGGCTTGATTAACGATTTGCCCGAGCAGGGTGGGTGAACGCATTGTCAGGAGCGTGCGCGGTTGGTTCACGAAACTGCCTGTTCCGGGTTTCTAGAGCGTTGTCAGGCCCGGCCGGCCGGGTTAGCGGCTTGCCAGACCCAACTTGACGAAATTCAGTGCGGCGCGGGTAAACGGCGGGAGTAACTATGACTCTCTTAAGGTAAGGAGGGGGGCCCATGGGCCAGCAAGGAGTTTCTGATGAACATCGGCCGGGACATTTTGACGGCGGGGCAAGAACTAGTTGTTATTGAGGGCGAAGGGTTTGTCCTCAGCGGGTTGATTGTCGAATTGTCGGGACTGCCGGGCCGGTTAGCGATTTGCCCGGCCGGCTTGGTTAACCATTTGCCCGAGCCGGGTTGGTTACCGAATTGTCTGGGTTGGGCTTGGTTAACCATTTGTCCGAGCCGGGTTGGTTAATGAATTGCCATGGCCGGGTTGGTTAACGCAGTTTCAGGGTTGGGCTTGATTAACGATTTGCCCGAGCAGGGTTGGCTAACGCATTGTCAGGAGCGTGCGCGGTTGGTTCACGAAACTGCCTGTTCCGGGTTTCTAGAGCGTTGTCAGGCCCGGCCGGCCGGGTTAGCGGCTTGCCAGACCCAACTTGACGAAATTCAGTGCAGCGCGGGTAATCGGCGGGAGTAACTATGACTCTCTTAAGGTTAAGGAGGGGGGCCCATGGGCCAGCAAGGAGTTTCTGATGAACATCGGCCGGGACATTTTGACGGCGGGGCAAGAACTAGTTGTTATTGAGGGCGAAGGGTTTGTCCTCAGCTGGTTGATTGTCGAATCGTCGGGACTGCCGGGCCGGTCAACGATTTGCCCGGCCGGCTTGGTTAACCATTTGCCCGAGCCGGGTTGGTTAATGAATTGCCATGGCCGGGTTGGTTAACGCAGTTTCAGGGTTGGGCTTGATTAACGATTTGCCCGAGCAGGGTGGGTGAACGCATTGTCAGGAGCGTGCGCGGTTGGTTCACGAAACTGCCTGTTCCGGGTTTCTAGAGCGTTGTCAGGCCCGGCCGGCCGGGTTAGCGGCTTGCCAGACCCAACTTGACGAAATTCAGTGCCGCGCGGGTAAACGGCGGGAGTAACTATGACTCTCTTAAGGTAAGGAGGGGGGCCCATGGGCCAGCAAGGAGTTTCTGATGAACATCGGCCGGGACATTTTGACGGCGGGGCAAGAACTAGTTGTTATTGAGGGCGAAGGGTTTGTCCTCAGCGGGTTGATTGTCGAATTGTCGGGACTGCCGGGCCGGTTAGCGATTTGCCCGGCCGGCTTGGTTAACCATTTGCCCGAGCCGGGTTGGTTACCGAATTGTCTGGGTTGGGCTTGGTTAACCATTTGTCCGAGCCGGGTTGGTTAATGAATTGCCATGGCCGGGTTGGTTAACGCAGTTTCAGGGTTGGGCTTGATTAACGATTTGCCCGAGCAGGGTTGGCTAACGCATTGTCAGGAGCGTGCGCGGTTGGTTCACGAAACTGCCTGTTCCGGGTTTCTAGAGCGTTGTCAGTCCCGGCCGGCCGGGTTAGCGGCTTGCCAGACCCAACTTGACGAAATTCAGTGCGGCGCGGGTAAACAGCGGGAGTAACTATGACTCTCTTAAGGTAAGGAGGGGGGCCCATGGGCCAGCAAGGAGTTTCTGATGAACATCGGCCGGGACATTTTGACGGCGGGGCAAGAACTAGTTGTTATTGAGGGCGAAGGGTTTGTCCTCAGCTGGTTGATTGTCGAATCGTCGGGACTGCCGGGCCGGTCAACGATTTGCCCGGCCGGCTTGGTTAACCATTTGCCCGAGCCGGGTTGGTTACCGAATTGTCTGGGTTGGGCTTGGTTAACCATTTGTCCGAGCCGGGTTGGTTAATGAATTGCCATGGCCGGGTTGGTTAACGCAGTTTCAGGGTTGGGCTTGATTAACGATTTGCCCGAGCAGGGTTGGCTAACGCATTGTCAGGAGCGTGCGCGGTTGGTTCACGAAACTGCCTGTTCCGGGTTTCTAGAGCGTTGTCAGGCCCGGCCGGCCGGGTTAGCGGCTTGCCAGACCCAACTTGACGAAATTCAGTGCAGCGCGGGTAATCGGCGGGAGTAACTATGACTCTCTTAAGGTTAAGGAGGGGGGCCCATGGGCCAGCAAGGAGTTTCTGATGAACATCGGCCGGGACATTTTGACGGCGGGGCAAGACGTAGTTGTTATTGAGGGTGAAGGGTTTCTCCTCAGCTGGTTGATTGTCGAATAGTCGGGGCTGCCGGGCCGGTTACCGATTTGCCCGGCCGGCTTGGTTAACCATTTGCCCGGGCCGGGTTGGTTAACGAATTGTCAGGTTTGGGCTTGGTTAACCATTTGCCCGGGCCGGGTTGGTTAGCGAATTGTCATGGTTGGGTTGGTTACCGAATTGTCGGGTTTGGGCTTGGTTAACGATTTGCCCGAGCAGGGTGGGTGAACACATTGTCAGGAGCGTGCGCAGTTGGTTCACGAAACTGCCTGTTCCGGGTTTCTAGAGCATTGTCAGGCCCGGCCGGCCGGGTTAGCGCCTTGCCAGACCCAACTTGACGAAATTCAGTGCAGCGCGGGTAATCGGCGGGAGTAACTATGACTCTCTTAAGGTAAGGAGGGGGGGCCCATGGGCCAGCAAGGAGTTTCTGATGAACATCGGCCGGGACATTTTGACGGCGGGGCAAGACGTAGTTGTTATTGAGGGTGAAGGGTTTCTCCTCAGCTGGTTGATTGTCGAATAGTCGGGGCTGCCGGGCCGGTTACCGATTTGCCCGGCCGGCTTGGTTAACCATTTGCCCGGGCCGGGTTGGTTAACGAATTGTCAGGTTTGGGCTTGGTTAACCATTTGCCCGGGCCGGGTTGGTTAGCGAATTGTCATGGTTGGGTTGGTTACCGAATTGTCGGGTTTGGGCTTGGTTAACGATTTGCCCGAGCAGGGTGGGTGAACACATTGTCAGGAGCGTGCGCAGTTGGTTCACGAAACTGCCTGTTCCGGGTTTCTAGAGCATTGTCAGGCCCGGCCGGCCGGGTTAGCGGCTTGCCAGACCCAACTTGACGAAATTCAGTGCAGCGCGGGTAATCGGCGGGAGTAACTATGACTCTCTTAAGGTAAGGAGGGGGGCCCATGGGCCAGCAAGGAGTTTCTGATGAACATCGGCCGGGACATTTTGACGGCGGGGCAAGACGTAGTTGTTATTGAGGGTGAAGGGTTTGTCCTCAGCTGGTTGATTGTCGAATAGTCGGGGCTGCCGGGCCGGTTACCGATTTGCCCGGCCGGCTTGATCAACCATTTGCCCGAGCCGGGTTGGTTACCGAATTGTCAGGGTTGGGCTTGGTTAACCATTTGTCCGAGCCGGGTTGGTTAATGAATTGCCATGCCCGGGTTGGTTAACGCAGTTTCAGGGTTGGGCTTGATTAACGATTTGCCCGAGCAGGGTTGGCTAACGCATTGTCAGGAGCGTGCGCGGTTGGTTCACGAAACTGCCTGTTCCGGGTTTCTAGAGCGTTGTCAGGCCCGGCCGGCCGGGTTAGCGGGTTGCCAGACCCAACTTGACGAAATTCAGTGCGGCGCGGGTAAACGGCGGGAGTAACTATGACTCTCTTCAGGTTAAGGAGGAGGGCCCATGGGCCAGCAAGGAGTTTCTGATGAACATCGGCCGGGACATTTTGACGGCGGGGCAAGAACTAGTTGTTATTGAGGGCGAAGGGTTTGTCCTCAGCTGGTTGATTGTCGAATCGTCGGGACTGCCGGGCCGGTCAACGATTTGCCCGGCCGGCTTGGTTAACCATTTGCCCGAGCCGGGTTGGTTAATGAATTGCCATGGCCGGGTTGATTAACGCATTGTCAGGGTTGGGCTTGGTTAACGATTTGCCCGAGCAGGGTGGGTGAACGCATTGTCAGGAGCGTGCGCGGTTGGTTCACGAAACTGCCTGTTCCGGGTTTCTAGAGCGTTGTCAGGCCCGGCCGGCCGGGTTAGCGGCTTGCCAGACCCAACTTGACGAAATTCAGTGCGGCGCGGGTAAACGGCGGGAGTAACTATGACTCTCTTAAGGTAAGGAGGGGGGCCCATGGGCCAGCAAGGAGTTTCTGATGAACATCGGCCGGGACATTTTGACGGCGGGGCAAGAACTAGTTGTTATTGAGGGCGAAGGGTTTGTCCTCAGCGGGTTGATTGTCGAATTGTCGGGACTGCCGGGCCGGTTAGCGATTTGCCCGGCCGGCTTGGTTAACCATTTGCCCGAGCCGGGTTGGTTACCGAATTGTCTGGGTTGGGCTTGGTTAACCATTTGTCCGAGCCGGGTTGGTTAATGAATTGCCATGGCCGGGTTGGTTAACGCAGTTTCAGGGTTGGGCTTGATTAACGATTTGCCCGAGCAGGGTGGGTGAACGCATTGTCAGGAGCGTGCGCGGTTGGTTCACGAAACTGCCTGTTCCGGGTTTCTAGAGCGTTGTCAGGCCCGGCCGGCCGGGTTAGCGGCTTGCCAGACCCAACTTGACGAAATTCAGTGCGGCGCGGGTAAACGGCGGGAGTAACTATGACTCTCTTAAGGTAAGGAGGGGGGCCCATGGGCCAGCAAGGAGTTTCTGATGAACATCGGCCGGGACATTTTGACGGCGGGGCAAGAACTAGTTGTTATTGAGGGCGAAGGGTTTGTCCTCAGCGGGTTGATTGTCGAATTGTCGGGACTGCCGGGCCGGTTAGCGATTTGCCCGGCCGGCTTGGTTAACCATTTGCCCGAGCCGGGTTGGTTACCGAATTGTCTGGGTTGGGCTTGGTTAACCATTTGTCCGAGCCGGGTTGGTTAATGAATTGCCATGGCCGGGTTGGTTAACGCAGTTTCAGGGTTGGGCTTGATTAACGATTTGCCCGAGCAGGGTTGGCTAACGCATTGTCAGGAGCGTGCGCGGTTGGTTCACGAAACTGCCTGTTCCGGGTTTCTAGAGCGTTGTCAGTCCCGGCCGGCCGGGTTAGCGGCTTGCCAGACCCAACTTGACGAAATTCAGTGCGGCGCGGGTAAACAGCGGGAGTAACTATGACTCTCTTAAGGTAAGGAGGGGGGCCCATGGGCCAGCAAGGAGTTTCTGATGAACATCGGCCGGGACATTTTGACGGCGGGGCAAGAACTAGTTGTTATTGAGGGCGAAGGGTTTGTCCTCAGCTGGTTGATTGTCGAATCGTCGGGACTGCCGGGCCGGTCAACGATTTGCCCGGCCGGCTTGGTTAACCATTTGCCCGAGCCGGGTTGGTTACCGAATTGTCTGGGTTGGGCTTGGTTAACCATTTGTCCGAGCCGGGTTGGTTAATGAATTGCCATGGCCGGGTTGGTTAACGCAGTTTCAGGGTTGGGCTTGATTAACGATTTGCCCGAGCAGGGTTGGCTAACGCATTGTCAGGAGCGTGCGCGGTTGGTTCACGAAACTGCCTGTTCCGGGTTTCTAGAGCGTTGTCAGGCCCGGCCGGCCGGGTTAGCGGCTTGCCAGACCCAACTTGACGAAATTCAGTGCAGCGCGGGTAATCGGCGGGAGTAACTATGACTCTCTTAAGGTTAAGGAGGGGGGCCCATGGGCCAGCAAGGAGTTTCTGATGAACATCGGCCGGGACATTTTGACGGCGGGGCAAGACGTAGTTGTTATTGAGGGTGAAGGGTTTCTCCTCAGCTGGTTGATTGTCGAATAGTCGGGGCTGCCGGGCCGGTTACCGATTTGCCCGGCCGGCTTGGTTAACCATTTGCCCGGGCCGGGTTGGTTAACGAATTGTCAGGTTTGGGCTTGGTTAACCATTTGCCCGGGCCGGGTTGGTTAGCGAATTGTCATGGTTGGGTTGGTTACCGAATTGTCGGGTTTGGGCTTGGTTAACGATTTGCCCGAGCAGGGTGGGTGAACACATTGTCAGGAGCGTGCGCAGTTGGTTCACGAAACTGCCTGTTCCGGGTTTCTAGAGCATTGTCAGGCCCGGCCGGCCGGGTTAGCGCCTTGCCAGACCCAACTTGACGAAATTCAGTGCAGCGCGGGTAATCGGCGGGAGTAACTATGACTCTCTTAAGGTAAGGAGGGGGGGCCCATGGGCCAGCAAGGAGTTTCTGATGAACATCGGCCGGGACATTTTGACGGCGGGGCAAGACGTAGTTGTTATTGAGGGTGAAGGGTTTCTCCTCAGCTGGTTGATTGTCGAATAGTCGGGGCTGCCGGGCCGGTTACCGATTTGCCCGGCCGGCTTGGTTAACCATTTGCCCGGGCCGGGTTGGTTAACGAATTGTCAGGTTTGGGCTTGGTTAACCATTTGCCCGGGCCGGGTTGGTTAGCGAATTGTCATGGTTGGGTTGGTTACCGAATTGTCGGGTTTGGGCTTGGTTAACGATTTGCCCGAGCAGGGTGGGTGAACACATTGTCAGGAGCGTGCGCAGTTGGTTCACGAAACTGCCTGTTCCGGGTTTCTAGAGCATTGTCAGGCCCGGCCGGCCGGGTTAGCGGCTTGCCAGACCCAACTTGACGAAATTCAGTGCAGCGCGGGTAATCGGCGGGAGTAACTATGACTCTCTTAAGGTAAGGAGGGGGGCCCATGGGCCAGCAAGGAGTTTCTGATGAACATCGGCCGGGACATTTTGACGGCGGGGCAAGACGTAGTTGTTATTGAGGGTGAAGGGTTTGTCCTCAGCTGGTTGATTGTCGAATAGTCGGGGCTGCCGGGCCGGTTACCGATTTGCCCGGCCGGCTTGATCAACCATTTGCCCGAGCCGGGTTGGTTACCGAATTGTCAGGGTTGGGCTTGGTTAACCATTTGTCCGAGCCGGGTTGGTTAATGAATTGCCATGCCCGGGTTGGTTAACGCAGTTTCAGGGTTGGGCTTGATTAACGATTTGCCCGAGCAGGGTTGGCTAACGCATTGTCAGGAGCGTGCGCGGTTGGTTCACGAAACTGCCTGTTCCGGGTTTCTAGAGCGTTGTCAGGCCCGGCCGGCCGGGTTAGCGGGTTGCCAGACCCAACTTGACGAAATTCAGTGCGGCGCGGGTAAACGGCGGGAGTAACTATGACTCTCTTCAGGTTAAGGAGGAGGGCCCATGGGCCAGCAAGGAGTTTCTGATGAACATCGGCCGGGACATTTTGACGGCGGGGCAAGAACTAGTTGTTATTGAGGGCGAAGGGTTTGTCCTCAGCTGGTTGATTGTCGAATCGTCGGGACTGCCGGGCCGGTCAACGATTTGCCCGGCCGGCTTGGTTAACCATTTGCCCGAGCCGGGTTGGTTAATGAATTGCCATGGCCGGGTTGATTAACGCATTGTCAGGGTTGGGCTTGGTTAACGATTTGCCCGAGCAGGGTGGGTGAACGCATTGTCAGGAGCGTGCGCGGTTGGTTCACGAAACTGCCTGTTCCGGGTTTCTAGAGCGTTGTCAGGCCCGGCCGGCCGGGTTAGCGGCTTGCCAGACCCAACTTGACGAAATTCAGTGCGGCGCGGGTAAACGGCGGGAGTAACTATGACTCTCTTAAGGTAAGGAGGGGGGCCCATGGGCCAGCAAGGAGTTTCTGATGAACATCGGCCGGGACATTTTGACGGCGGGGCAAGAACTAGTTGTTATTGAGGGCGAAGGGTTTGTCCTCAGCGGGTTGATTGTCGAATTGTCGGGACTGCCGGGCCGGTTAGCGATTTGCCCGGCCGGCTTGGTTAACCATTTGCCCGAGCCGGGTTGGTTACCGAATTGTCTGGGTTGGGCTTGGTTAACCATTTGTCCGAGCCGGGTTGGTTAATGAATTGCCATGGCCGGGTTGGTTAACGCAGTTTCAGGGTTGGGCTTGATTAACGATTTGCCCGAGCAGGGTGGGTGAACGCATTGTCAGGAGCGTGCGCGGTTGGTTCACGAAACTGCCTGTTCCGGGTTTCTAGAGCGTTGTCAGGCCCGGCCGGCCGGGTTAGCGGCTTGCCAGACCCAACTTGACGAAATTCAGTGCGGCGCGGGTAAACGGCGGGAGTAACTATGACTCTCTTAAGGTAAGGAGGGGGGCCCATGGGCCAGCAAGGAGTTTCTGATGAACATCGGCCGGGACATTTTGACGGCGGGGCAAGAACTAGTTGTTATTGAGGGCGAAGGGTTTGTCCTCAGCGGGTTGATTGTCGAATTGTCGGGACTGCCGGGCCGGTTAGCGATTTGCCCGGCCGGCTTGGTTAACCATTTGCCCGAGCCGGGTTGGTTACCGAATTGTCTGGGTTGGGCTTGGTTAACCATTTGTCCGAGCCGGGTTGGTTAATGAATTGCCATGGCCGGGTTGGTTAACGCAGTTTCAGGGTTGGGCTTGATTAACGATTTGCCCGAGCAGGGTGGGTGAACGCATTGTCAGGAGCGTGCGCGGTTGGTTCACGAAACTGCCTGTTCCGGGTTTCTAGAGCGTTGTCAGGCCCGGCCGGCCGGGTTAGCGGCTTGCCAGACCCAACTTGACGAAATTCAGTGCGGCGCGGGTAAACGGCGGGAGTAACTATGACTCTCTTAAGGTAAGGAGGGGGGCCCATGGGCCAGCAAGGAGTTTCTGATGAACATCGGCCGGGACATTTTGACGGCGGGGCAAGAACTAGTTGTTATTGAGGGCGAAGGGTTTGTCCTCAGCGGGTTGATTGTCGAATTGTCGGGACTGCCGGGCCGGTTAGCGATTTGCCCGGCCGGCTTGGTTAACCATTTGCCCGAGCCGGGTTGGTTACCGAATTGTCTGGGTTGGGCTTGGTTAACCATTTGTCCGAGCCGGGTTGGTTAATGAATTGCCATGGCCGGGTTGGTTAACGCAGTTTCAGGGTTGGGCTTGATTAACGATTTGCCCGAGCAGGGTTGGCTAACGCATTGTCAGGAGCGTGCGCGGTTGGTTCACGAAACTGCCTGTTCCGGGTTTCTAGAGCGTTGTCAGGCCCGGCCGGCCGGGTTAGCGGCTTGCCAGACCCAACTTGACGAAATTCAGTGCAGCGCGGGTAATCGGCGGGAGTAACTATGACTCTCTTAAGGTTAAGGAGGGGGGCCCATGGGCCAGCAAGGAGTTTCTGATGAACATCGGCCGGGACATTTTGACGGCGGGGCAAGACGTAGTTGTTATTGAGGGCGAAGGGTTTGTCCTCAGCTGGTTGATTGTCGAATCGTCGGGACTGCCGGGCCGGTTACCGATTTGCCCGGCCGGCTTGGTTAACCATTTGCCCGGGCCGGGTTGGTTAACGAATTGTCAGGTTTGGGCTTGGTTAACCATTTGCCCGGGCCGGGTTGGTTAGCGAATTGTCATGGTTGGGTTGGTTACCGAATTGTCGGGTTTGGGCTTGGTTAACGATTTGCCCGAGCAGGGTGGGTGAACACATTGTCAGGAGCGTGCGCAGTTGGTTCACGAAACTGCCTGTTCCGGGTTTCTAGAGCATTGTCAGGCCCGGCCGGCCGGGTTAGCGGCTTGCCAGACCCAACTTGACGAAATTCAGTGCAGCGCGGGTAATCGGCGGGAGTAACTATGACTCTCTTAAGGTAAGGAGGGGGGCCCATGGGCCAGCAAGGAGTTTCTGATGAACATCGGCCGGGACATTTTGACGGCGGGGCAAGAACTAGTTGTTATTGAGGGCGAAGGGTTTGTCCTCAGCGGGTTGATTGTCGAATTGTCGGGACTGCCGGGCCGGTTAGCGATTTGCCCGGCCGGCTTGGTTAACCATTTGCCCGAGCCGGGTTGGTTACCGAATTGTCTGGGTTGGGCTTGGTTAACCATTTGTCCGAGCCGGGTTGGTTAATGAATTGCCATGGCCGGGTTGGTTAACGCAGTTTCAGGGTTGGGCTTGATTAACGATTTGCCCGAGCAGGGTTGGCTAACGCATTGTCAGGAGCGTGCGCGGTTGGTTCACGAAACTGCCTGTTCCGGGTTTCTAGAGCGTTGTCAGGCCCGGCCGGCCGGGTTAGCGGCTTGCCAGACCCAACTTGACGAAATTCAGTGCAGCGCGGGTAATCGGCGGGAGTAACTATGACTCTCTTAAGGTTAAGGAGGGGGGCCCATGGGCCAGCAAGGAGTTTCTGATGAACATCGGCCGGGACATTTTGACGGCGGGGCAAGAACTAGTTGTTATTGAGGGCGAAGGGTTTGTCCTCAGCTGGTTGATTGTCGAATCGTCGGGACTGCCGGGCCGGTCAACGATTTGCCCGGCCGGCTTGGTTAACCATTTGCCCGAGCCGGGTTGGTTACCGAATTGTCTGGGTTGGGCTTGGTTAACCATTTGTCCGAGCCGGGTTGGTTAATGAATTGCCATGGCCGGGTTGGTTAACGCAGTTTCAGGGTTGGGCTTGATTAACGATTTGCCCGAGCAGGGTTGGCTAACGCATTGTCAGGAGCGTGCGCGGTTGGTTCACGAAACTGCCTGTTCCGGGTTTCTAGAGCGTTGTCAGGCCCGGCCGGCCGGGTTAGCGGCTTGCCAGACCCAACTTGACGAAATTCAGTGCAGCGCGGGTAATCGGCGGGAGTAACTATGACTCTCTTAAGGTTAAGGAGGGGGGCCCATGGGCCAGCAAGGAGTTTCTGATGAACATCGGCCGGGACATTTTGACGGCGGGGCAAGACGTAGTTGTTATTGAGGGTGAAGGGTTTCTCCTCAGCTGGTTGATTGTCGAATAGTCGGGGCTGCCGGGCCGGTTACCGATTTGCCCGGCCGGCTTGGTTAACCATTTGCCCGGGCCGGGTTGGTTAACGAATTGTCAGGTTTGGGCTTGGTTAACCATTTGCCCGGGCCGGGTTGGTTAGCGAATTGTCATGGTTGGGTTGGTTACCGAATTGTCGGGTTTGGGCTTGGTTAACGATTTGCCCGAGCAGGGTGGGTGAACACATTGTCAGGAGCGTGCGCAGTTGGTTCACGAAACTGCCTGTTCCGGGTTTCTAGAGCATTGTCAGGCCCGGCCGGCCGGGTTAGCGGCTTGCCAGACCCAACTTGACGAAATTCAGTGCAGCGCGGGTAATCGGCGGGAGTAACTATGACTCTCTTAAGGTAAGGAGGGGGGCCCATGGGCCAGCAAGGAGTTTCTGATGAACATCGGCCGGGACATTTTGACGGCGGGGCAAGACGTAGTTGTTATTGAGGGTGAAGGGTTTGTCCTCAGCTGGTTGATTGTCGAATAGTCGGGGCTGCCGGGCCGGTTACCGATTTGCCCGGCCGGCTTGATCAACCATTTGCCCGAGCCGGGTTGGTTACCGAATTGTCAGGGTTGGGCTTGGTTAACCATTTGTCCGAGCCGGGTTGGTTAATGAATTGCCATGGCCGGGTTGATTAACGCATTGTCAGGGTTGGGCTTGGTTAACGATTTGCCCGAGCAGGGTGGGTGAACGCATTGTCAGGAGCGTGCGCGGTTGGTTCACGAAACTGCCTGTTCCGGGTTTCTAGAGCGTTGTCAGGCCCGGCCGGCCGGGTTAGCGGCTTGCCAGACCCAACTTGACGAAATTCAGTGCGGCGCGGGTAAACGGCGGGAGTAACTATGACTCTCTTAAGGTAAGGAGGGGGGCCCATGGGCCAGCAAGGAGTTTCTGATGAACATCGGCCGGGACATTTTGACGGCGGGGCAAGAACTAGTTGTTATTGAGGGCGAAGGGTTTGTCCTCAGCGGGTTGATTGTCGAATTGTCGGGACTGCCGGGCCGGTTAGCGATTTGCCCGGCCGGCTTGGTTAACCATTTGCCCGAGCCGGGTTGGTTACCGAATTGTCTGGGTTGGGCTTGGTTAACCATTTGTCCGAGCCGGGTTGGTTAATGAATTGCCATGGCCGGGTTGGTTAACGCAGTTTCAGGGTTGGGCTTGATTAACGATTTGCCCGAGCAGGGTTGGCTAACGCATTGTCAGGAGCGTGCGCGGTTGGTTCACGAAACTGCCTGTTCCGGGTTTCTAGAGCGTTGTCAGGCCCGGCCGGCCGGGTTAGCGGCTTGCCAGACCCAACTTGACGAAATTCAGTGCAGCGCGGGTAATCGGCGGGAGTAACTATGACTCTCTTAAGGTTAAGGAGGGGGGCCCATGGGCCAGCAAGGAGTTTCTGATGAACATCGGCCGGGACATTTTGACGGCGGGGCAAGAACTAGTTGTTATTGAGGGCGAAGGGTTTGTCCTCAGCTGGTTGATTGTCGAATCGTCGGGACTGCCGGGCCGGTCAACGATTTGCCCGGCCGGCTTGGTTAACCATTTGCCCGAGCCGGGTTGGTTAATGAATTGCCATGGCCGGGTTGGTTAACGCAGTTTCAGGGTTGGGCTTGATTAACGATTTGCCCGAGCAGGGTGGGTGAACGCATTGTCAGGAGCGTGCGCGGTTGGTTCACGAAACTGCCTGTTCCGGGTTTCTAGAGCGTTGTCAGGCCCGGCCGGCCGGGTTAGCGGCTTGCCAGACCCAACTTGACGAAATTCAGTGCGGCGCGGGTAAACGGCGGGAGTAACTATGACTCTCTTAAGGTAAGGAGGGGGGCCCATGGGCCAGCAAGGAGTTTCTGATGAACATCGGCCGGGACATTTTGACGGCGGGGCAAGAACTAGTTGTTATTGAGGGCGAAGGGTTTGTCCTCAGCTGGTTGATTGTCGAATTGTCGGGACTGCCGGGCCGGTTAGCGATTTGCCCGGCCGGCTTGGTTAACCATTTGCCCGAGCCGGGTTGGTTACCGAATTGTCTGGGTTGGGCTTGGTTAACCATTTGTCCGAGCCGGGTTGGTTAATGAATTGCCATGGCCGGGTTGGTTAACGCAGTTTCAGGGTTGGGCTTGATTAACGATTTGCCCGAGCAGGGTTGGCTAACGCATTGTCAGGAGCGTGCGCGGTTGGTTCACGAAACTGCCTGTTCCGGGTTTCTAGAGCGTTGTCAGGCCCGGCCGGCCGGGTTAGCGGCTTGCCAGACCCAACTTGACGAAATTCAGTGCAGCGCGGGTAATCGGCGGGAGTAACTATGACTCTCTTAAGGTTAAGGAGGGGGGCCCATGGGCCAGCAAGGAGTTTCTGATGAACATCGGCCGGGACATTTTGACGGCGGGGCAAGACGTAGTTGTTATTGAGGGTGAAGGGTTTCTCCTCAGCTGGTTGATTGTCGAATAGTCGGGGCTGCCGGGCCGGTTACCGATTTGCCCGGCCGGCTTGGTTAACCATTTGCCCGGGCCGGGTTGGTTAACGAATTGTCAGGTTTGGGCTTGGTTAACCATTTGCCCGGGCCGGGTTGGTTAGCGAATTGTCATGGTTGGGTTGGTTACCGAATTGTCGGGTTTGGGCTTGGTTAACGATTTGCCCGAGCAGGGTGGGTGAACACATTGTCAGGAGCGTGCGCAGTTGGTTCACGAAACTGCCTGTTCCGGGTTTCTAGAGCATTGTCAGGCCCGGCCGGCCGGGTTAGCGGCTTGCCAGACCCAACTTGACGAAATTCAGTGCAGCGCGGGTAATCGGCGGGAGTAACTATGACTCTCTTAAGGTAAGGAGGGGGGCCCATGGGCCAGCAAGGAGTTTCTGATGAACATCGGCCGGGACATTTTGACGGCGGGGCAAGACGTAGTTGTTATTGAGGGTGAAGGGTTTGTCCTCAGCTGGTTGATTGTCGAATAGTCGGGGCTGCCGGGCCGGTTACCGATTTGCCCGGCCGGCTTGATCAACCATTTGCCCGAGCCGGGTTGGTTACCGAATTGTCAGGGTTGGGCTTGGTTAACCATTTGTCCGAGCCGGGTTGGTTAATGAATTGCCATGGCCGGGTTGATTAACGCATTGTCAGGGTTGGGCTTGGTTAACGATTTGCCCGAGCAGGGTGGGTGTGGTGAACGCATTGTCAGGAGCGTGCGCGGTTGGTTCACGAAACTGCCTGTTCCGGGTTTCTAGAGCGTTGTCAGGCCCGGCCGGCCGGGTTAGCGGCTTGCCAGACCCAACTTGACGAAATTCAGTGCGGCGCGGGTAAACGGCGGGAGTAACTATGACTCTCTTAAGGTAAGGAGGGGGGCCCATGGGCCAGCAAGGAGTTTCTGATGAACATCGGCCGGGACATTTTGACGGCGGGGCAAGAACTAGTTGTTATTGAGGGCGAAGGGTTTGTCCTCAGCGGGTTGATTGTCGAATTGTCGGGACTGCCGGGCCGGTTAGCGATTTGCCCGGCCGGCTTGGTTAACCATTTGCCCGAGCCGGGTTGGTTACCGAATTGTCTGGGTTGGGCTTGGTTAACCATTTGTCCGAGCCGGGTTGGTTAATGAATTGCCATGGCCGGGTTGGTTAACGCAGTTTCAGGGTTGGGCTTGATTAACGATTTGCCCGAGCAGGGTTGGCTAACGCATTGTCAGGAGCGTGCGCGGTTGGTTCACGAAACTGCCTGTTCCGGGTTTCTAGAGCGTTGTCAGGCCCGGCCGGCCGGGTTAGCGGCTTGCCAGACCCAACTTGACGAAATTCAGTGCAGCGCGGGTAATCGGCGGGAGTAACTATGACTCTCTTAAGGTTAAGGAGGGGGGCCCATGGGCCAGCAAGGAGTTTCTGATGAACATCGGCCGGGACATTTTGACGGCGGGGCAAGAACTAGTTGTTATTGAGGGCGAAGGGTTTGTCCTCAGCTGGTTGATTGTCGAATCGTCGGGACTGCCGGGCCGGTCAACGATTTGCCCGGCCGGCTTGGTTAACCATTTGCCCGAGCCGGGTTGGTTAATGAATTGCCATGGCCGGGTTGGTTAACGCAGTTTCAGGGTTGGGCTTGATTAACGATTTGCCCGAGCAGGGTGGGTGAACGCATTGTCAGGAGCGTGCGCGGTTGGTTCACGAAACTGCCTGTTCCGGGTTTCTAGAGCGTTGTCAGGCCCGGCCGGCCGGGTTAGCGGCTTGCCAGACCCAACTTGACGAAATTCAGTGCGGCGCGGGTAAACGGCGGGAGTAACTATGACTCTCTTAAGGTAAGGAGGGGGGCCCATGGGCCAGCAAGGAGTTTCTGATGAACATCGGCCGGGACATTTTGACGGCGGGGCAAGAACTAGTTGTTATTGAGGGCGAAGGGTTTGTCCTCAGCGGGTTGATTGTCGAATTGTCGGGACTGCCGGGCCGGTTAGCGATTTGCCCGGCCGGCTTGGTTAACCATTTGCCCGAGCCGGGTTGGTTACCGAATTGTCTGGGTTGGGCTTGGTTAACCATTTGTCCGAGCCGGGTTGGTTAATGAATTGCCATGGCCGGGTTGGTTAACGCAGTTTCAGGGTTGGGCTTGATTAACGATTTGCCCGAGCAGGGTTGGCTAACGCATTGTCAGGAGCGTGCGCGGTTGGTTCACGAAACTGCCTGTTCCGGGTTTCTAGAGCGTTGTCAGTCCCGGCCGGCCGGGTTAGCGGCTTGCCAGACCCAACTTGACGAAATTCAGTGCGGCGCGGGTAAACAGCGGGAGTAACTATGACTCTCTTAAGGTAAGGAGGGGGGCCCATGGGCCAGCAAGGAGTTTCTGATGAACATCGGCCGGGACATTTTGACGGCGGGGCAAGAACTAGTTGTTATTGAGGGCGAAGGGTTTGTCCTCAGCTGGTTGATTGTCGAATCGTCGGGACTGCCGGGCCGGTCAACGATTTGCCCGGCCGGCTTGGTTAACCATTTGCCCGAGCCGGGTTGGTTACCGAATTGTCTGGGTTGGGCTTGGTTAACCATTTGTCCGAGCCGGGTTGGTTAATGAATTGCCATGGCCGGGTTGGTTAACGCAGTTTCAGGGTTGGGCTTGATTAACGATTTGCCCGAGCAGGGTTGGCTAACGCATTGTCAGGAGCGTGCGCGGTTGGTTCACGAAACTGCCTGTTCCGGGTTTCTAGAGCGTTGTCAGGCCCGGCCGGCCGGGTTAGCGGCTTGCCAGACCCAACTTGACGAAATTCAGTGCAGCGCGGGTAATCGGCGGGAGTAACTATGACTCTCTTAAGGTTAAGGAGGGGGGCCCATGGGCCAGCAAGGAGTTTCTGATGAACATCGGCCGGGACATTTTGACGGCGGGGCAAGACGTAGTTGTTATTGAGGGTGAAGGGTTTCTCCTCAGCTGGTTGATTGTCGAATAGTCGGGGCTGCCGGGCCGGTTACCGATTTGCCCGGCCGGCTTGGTTAACCATTTGCCCGGGCCGGGTTGGTTAACGAATTGTCAGGTTTGGGCTTGGTTAACCATTTGCCCGGGCCGGGTTGGTTAGCGAATTGTCATGGTTGGGTTGGTTACCGAATTGTCGGGTTTGGGCTTGGTTAACGATTTGCCCGAGCAGGGTGGGTGAACACATTGTCAGGAGCGTGCGCAGTTGGTTCACGAAACTGCCTGTTCCGGGTTTCTAGAGCATTGTCAGGCCCGGCCGGCCGGGTTAGCGCCTTGCCAGACCCAACTTGACGAAATTCAGTGCAGCGCGGGTAATCGGCGGGAGTAACTATGACTCTCTTAAGGTAAGGAGGGGGGGCCCATGGGCCAGCAAGGAGTTTCTGATGAACATCGGCCGGGACATTTTGACGGCGGGGCAAGACGTAGTTGTTATTGAGGGTGAAGGGTTTCTCCTCAGCTGGTTGATTGTCGAATAGTCGGGGCTGCCGGGCCGGTTACCGATTTGCCCGGCCGGCTTGGTTAACCATTTGCCCGGGCCGGGTTGGTTAACGAATTGTCAGGTTTGGGCTTGGTTAACCATTTGCCCGGGCCGGGTTGGTTAGCGAATTGTCATGGTTGGGTTGGTTACCGAATTGTCGGGTTTGGGCTTGGTTAACGATTTGCCCGAGCAGGGTGGGTGAACACATTGTCAGGAGCGTGCGCAGTTGGTTCACGAAACTGCCTGTTCCGGGTTTCTAGAGCATTGTCAGGCCCGGCCGGCCGGGTTAGCGGCTTGCCAGACCCAACTTGACGAAATTCAGTGCAGCGCGGGTAATCGGCGGGAGTAACTATGACTCTCTTAAGGTAAGGAGGGGGGCCCATGGGCCAGCAAGGAGTTTCTGATGAACATCGGCCGGGACATTTTGACGGCGGGGCAAGACGTAGTTGTTATTGAGGGTGAAGGGTTTGTCCTCAGCTGGTTGATTGTCGAATAGTCGGGGCTGCCGGGCCGGTTACCGATTTGCCCGGCCGGCTTGATCAACCATTTGCCCGAGCCGGGTTGGTTACCGAATTGTCAGGGTTGGGCTTGGTTAACCATTTGTCCGAGCCGGGTTGGTTAATGAATTGCCATGCCCGGGTTGGTTAACGCAGTTTCAGGGTTGGGCTTGATTAACGATTTGCCCGAGCAGGGTTGGCTAACGCATTGTCAGGAGCGTGCGCGGTTGGTTCACGAAACTGCCTGTTCCGGGTTTCTAGAGCGTTGTCAGGCCCGGCCGGCCGGGTTAGCGGGTTGCCAGACCCAACTTGACGAAATTCAGTGCGGCGCGGGTAAACGGCGGGAGTAACTATGACTCTCTTCAGGTTAAGGAGGAGGGCCCATGGGCCAGCAAGGAGTTTCTGATGAACATCGGCCGGGACATTTTGACGGCGGGGCAAGAACTAGTTGTTATTGAGGGCGAAGGGTTTGTCCTCAGCTGGTTGATTGTCGAATCGTCGGGACTGCCGGGCCGGTCAACGATTTGCCCGGCCGGCTTGGTTAACCATTTGCCCGAGCCGGGTTGGTTAATGAATTGCCATGGCCGGGTTGATTAACGCATTGTCAGGGTTGGGCTTGGTTAACGATTTGCCCGAGCAGGGTGGGTGAACGCATTGTCAGGAGCGTGCGCGGTTGGTTCACGAAACTGCCTGTTCCGGGTTTCTAGAGCGTTGTCAGGCCCGGCCGGCCGGGTTAGCGGCTTGCCAGACCCAACTTGACGAAATTCAGTGCGGCGCGGGTAAACGGCGGGAGTAACTATGACTCTCTTAAGGTAAGGAGGGGGGCCCATGGGCCAGCAAGGAGTTTCTGATGAACATCGGCCGGGACATTTTGACGGCGGGGCAAGAACTAGTTGTTATTGAGGGCGAAGGGTTTGTCCTCAGCGGGTTGATTGTCGAATTGTCGGGACTGCCGGGCCGGTTAGCGATTTGCCCGGCCGGCTTGGTTAACCATTTGCCCGAGCCGGGTTGGTTACCGAATTGTCTGGGTTGGGCTTGGTTAACCATTTGTCCGAGCCGGGTTGGTTAATGAATTGCCATGGCCGGGTTGGTTAACGCAGTTTCAGGGTTGGGCTTGATTAACGATTTGCCCGAGCAGGGTGGGTGAACGCATTGTCAGGAGCGTGCGCGGTTGGTTCACGAAACTGCCTGTTCCGGGTTTCTAGAGCGTTGTCAGGCCCGGCCGGCCGGGTTAGCGGCTTGCCAGACCCAACTTGACGAAATTCAGTGCGGCGCGGGTAAACGGCGGGAGTAACTATGACTCTCTTAAGGTAAGGAGGGGGGCCCATGGGCCAGCAAGGAGTTTCTGATGAACATCGGCCGGGACATTTTGACGGCGGGGCAAGAACTAGTTGTTATTGAGGGCGAAGGGTTTGTCCTCAGCTGGTTGATTGTCGAATCGTCGGGACTGCCGGGCCGGTCAACGATTTGCCCGGCCGGCTTGGTTAACCATTTGCCCGAGCCGGGTTGGTTACCGAATTGTCAGGGTTGGGCTTGGTTAACCATTTGTCCGAGCCGGGTTGGTTAATGAATTGCCATGGCCGGGTTGATTAACGCATTGTCAGGGTTGGGCTTGGTTAACGATTTGCCCGAGCAGGGTGGGTGAACGCATTGTCAGGAGCGTGCGCGGTTGGTTCACGAAACTGCCTGTTCCGGGTTTCTAGAGCGTTGTCAGGCCCGGCCGGCCGGGTTAGCGGCTTGCCAGACCCAACTTGACGAAATTCAGTGCGGCGCGGGTAAACGGCGGGAGTAACTATGACTCTCTTAAGGTAAGGAGGGGGGCCCATGGGCCAGCAAGGAGTTTCTGATGAACATCGGCCGGGACATTTTGACGGCGGGGCAAGAACTAGTTGTTATTGAGGGCGAAGGGTTTGTCCTCAGCGGGTTGATTGTCGAATTGTCGGGACTGCCGGGCCGGTTAGCGATTTGCCCGGCCGGCTTGGTTAACCATTTGCCCGAGCCGGGTTGGTTACCGAATTGTCTGGGTTGGGCTTGGTTAACCATTTGTCCGAGCCGGGTTGGTTAATGAATTGCCATGGCCGGGTTGGTTAACGCAGTTTCAGGGTTGGGCTTGATTAACGATTTGCCCGAGCAGGGTTGGCTAACGCATTGTCAGGAGCGTGCGCGGTTGGTTCACGAAACTGCCTGTTCCGGGTTTCTAGAGCGTTGTCAGGCCCGGCCGGCCGGGTTAGCGGCTTGCCAGACCCAACTTGACGAAATTCAGTGCAGCGCGGGTAATCGGCGGGAGTAACTATGACTCTCTTAAGGTTAAGGAGGGGGGCCCATGGGCCAGCAAGGAGTTTCTGATGAACATCGGCCGGGACATTTTGACGGCGGGGCAAGAACTAGTTGTTATTGAGGGCGAAGGGTTTGTCCTCAGCTGGTTGATTGTCGAATCGTCGGGACTGCCGGGCCGGTCAACGATTTGCCCGGCCGGCTTGGTTAACCATTTGCCCGAGCCGGGTTGGTTAATGAATTGCCATGGCCGGGTTGGTTAACGCAGTTTCAGGGTTGGGCTTGATTAACGATTTGCCCGAGCAGGGTGGGTGAACGCATTGTCAGGAGCGTGCGCGGTTGGTTCACGAAACTGCCTGTTCCGGGTTTCTAGAGCGTTGTCAGGCCCGGCCGGCCGGGTTAGCGGCTTGCCAGACCCAACTTGACGAAATTCAGTGCGGCGCGGGTAAACGGCGGGAGTAACTATGACTCTCTTAAGGTAAGGAGGGGGGCCCATGGGCCAGCAAGGAGTTTCTGATGAACATCGGCCGGGACATTTTGACGGCGGGGCAAGAACTAGTTGTTATTGAGGGCGAAGGGTTTGTCCTCAGCGGGTTGATTGTCGAATTGTCGGGACTGCCGGGCCGGTTAGCGATTTGCCCGGCCGGCTTGGTTAACCATTTGCCCGAGCCGGGTTGGTTACCGAATTGTCTGGGTTGGGCTTGGTTAACCATTTGTCCGAGCCGGGTTGGTTAATGAATTGCCATGGCCGGGTTGGTTAACGCAGTTTCAGGGTTGGGCTTGATTAACGATTTGCCCGAGCAGGGTTGGCTAACGCATTGTCAGGAGCGTGCGCGGTTGGTTCACGAAACTGCCTGTTCCGGGTTTCTAGAGCGTTGTCAGTCCCGGCCGGCCGGGTTAGCGGCTTGCCAGACCCAACTTGACGAAATTCAGTGCGGCGCGGGTAAACAGCGGGAGTAACTATGACTCTCTTAAGGTAAGGAGGGGGGCCCATGGGCCAGCAAGGAGTTTCTGATGAACATCGGCCGGGACATTTTGACGGCGGGGCAAGAACTAGTTGTTATTGAGGGCGAAGGGTTTGTCCTCAGCTGGTTGATTGTCGAATCGTCGGGACTGCCGGGCCGGTCAACGATTTGCCCGGCCGGCTTGGTTAACCATTTGCCCGAGCCGGGTTGGTTACCGAATTGTCTGGGTTGGGCTTGGTTAACCATTTGTCCGAGCCGGGTTGGTTAATGAATTGCCATGGCCGGGTTGGTTAACGCAGTTTCAGGGTTGGGCTTGATTAACGATTTGCCCGAGCAGGGTTGGCTAACGCATTGTCAGGAGCGTGCGCGGTTGGTTCACGAAACTGCCTGTTCCGGGTTTCTAGAGCGTTGTCAGGCCCGGCCGGCCGGGTTAGCGGCTTGCCAGACCCAACTTGACGAAATTCAGTGCAGCGCGGGTAATCGGCGGGAGTAACTATGACTCTCTTAAGGTTAAGGAGGGGGGCCCATGGGCCAGCAAGGAGTTTCTGATGAACATCGGCCGGGACATTTTGACGGCGGGGCAAGACGTAGTTGTTATTGAGGGTGAAGGGTTTCTCCTCAGCTGGTTGATTGTCGAATAGTCGGGGCTGCCGGGCCGGTTACCGATTTGCCCGGCCGGCTTGGTTAACCATTTGCCCGGGCCGGGTTGGTTAACGAATTGTCAGGTTTGGGCTTGGTTAACCATTTGCCCGGGCCGGGTTGGTTAGCGAATTGTCATGGTTGGGTTGGTTACCGAATTGTCGGGTTTGGGCTTGGTTAACGATTTGCCCGAGCAGGGTGGGTGAACACATTGTCAGGAGCGTGCGCAGTTGGTTCACGAAACTGCCTGTTCCGGGTTTCTAGAGCATTGTCAGGCCCGGCCGGCCGGGTTAGCGGCTTGCCAGACCCAACTTGACGAAATTCAGTGCAGCGCGGGTAATCGGCGGGAGTAACTATGACTCTCTTAAGGTAAGGAGGGGGGCCCATGGGCCAGCAAGGAGTTTCTGATGAACATCGGCCGGGACATTTTGACGGCGGGGCAAGACGTAGTTGTTATTGAGGGTGAAGGGTTTGTCCTCAGCTGGTTGATTGTCGAATAGTCGGGGCTGCCGGGCCGGTTACCGATTTGCCCGGCCGGCTTGATCAACCATTTGCCCGAGCCGGGTTGGTTACCGAATTGTCAGGGTTGGGCTTGGTTAACCATTTGTCCGAGCCGGGTTGGTTAATGAATTGCCATGGCCGGGTTGATTAACGCATTGTCAGGGTTGGGCTTGGTTAACGATTTGCCCGAGCAGGGTGGGTGAACGCATTGTCAGGAGCGTGCGCGGTTGGTTCACGAAACTGCCTGTTCCGGGTTTCTAGAGCGTTGTCAGGCCCGGCCGGCCGGGTTAGCGGCTTGCCAGACCCAACTTGACGAAATTCAGTGCGGCGCGGGTAAACGGCGGGAGTAACTATGACTCTCTTAAGGTAAGGAGGGGGGCCCATGGGCCAGCAAGGAGTTTCTGATGAACATCGGCCGGGACATTTTGACGGCGGGGCAAGAACTAGTTGTTATTGAGGGCGAAGGGTTTGTCCTCAGCGGGTTGATTGTCGAATTGTCGGGACTGCCGGGCCGGTTAGCGATTTGCCCGGCCGGCTTGGTTAACCATTTGCCCGAGCCGGGTTGGTTACCGAATTGTCTGGGTTGGGCTTGGTTAACCATTTGTCCGAGCCGGGTTGGTTAATGAATTGCCATGGCCGGGTTGGTTAACGCAGTTTCAGGGTTGGGCTTGATTAACGATTTGCCCGAGCAGGGTTGGCTAACGCATTGTCAGGAGCGTGCGCGGTTGGTTCACGAAACTGCCTGTTCCGGGTTTCTAGAGCGTTGTCAGGCCCGGCCGGCCGGGTTAGCGGCTTGCCAGACCCAACTTGACGAAATTCAGTGCAGCGCGGGTAATCGGCGGGAGTAACTATGACTCTCTTAAGGTTAAGGAGGGGGGCCCATGGGCCAGCAAGGAGTTTCTGATGAACATCGGCCGGGACATTTTGACGGCGGGGCAAGAACTAGTTGTTATTGAGGGCGAAGGGTTTGTCCTCAGCTGGTTGATTGTCGAATCGTCGGGACTGCCGGGCCGGTCAACGATTTGCCCGGCCGGCTTGGTTAACCATTTGCCCGAGCCGGGTTGGTTAATGAATTGCCATGGCCGGGTTGGTTAACGCAGTTTCAGGGTTGGGCTTGATTAACGATTTGCCCGAGCAGGGTGGGTGAACGCATTGTCAGGAGCGTGCGCGGTTGGTTCACGAAACTGCCTGTTCCGGGTTTCTAGAGCGTTGTCAGGCCCGGCCGGCCGGGTTAGCGGCTTGCCAGACCCAACTTGACGAAATTCAGTGCGGCGCGGGTAAACGGCGGGAGTAACTATGACTCTCTTAAGGTAAGGAGGGGGGCCCATGGGCCAGCAAGGAGTTTCTGATGAACATCGGCCGGGACATTTTGACGGCGGGGCAAGAACTAGTTGTTATTGAGGGCGAAGGGTTTGTCCTCAGCTGGTTGATTGTCGAATTGTCGGGACTGCCGGGCCGGTTAGCGATTTGCCCGGCCGGCTTGGTTAACCATTTGCCCGAGCCGGGTTGGTTACCGAATTGTCTGGGTTGGGCTTGGTTAACCATTTGTCCGAGCCGGGTTGGTTAATGAATTGCCATGGCCGGGTTGGTTAACGCAGTTTCAGGGTTGGGCTTGATTAACGATTTGCCCGAGCAGGGTTGGCTAACGCATTGTCAGGAGCGTGCGCGGTTGGTTCACGAAACTGCCTGTTCCGGGTTTCTAGAGCGTTGTCAGGCCCGGCCGGCCGGGTTAGCGGCTTGCCAGACCCAACTTGACGAAATTCAGTGCAGCGCGGGTAATCGGCGGGAGTAACTATGACTCTCTTAAGGTTAAGGAGGGGGGCCCATGGGCCAGCAAGGAGTTTCTGATGAACATCGGCCGGGACATTTTGACGGCGGGGCAAGACGTAGTTGTTATTGAGGGTGAAGGGTTTCTCCTCAGCTGGTTGATTGTCGAATAGTCGGGGCTGCCGGGCCGGTTACCGATTTGCCCGGCCGGCTTGGTTAACCATTTGCCCGGGCCGGGTTGGTTAACGAATTGTCAGGTTTGGGCTTGGTTAACCATTTGCCCGGGCCGGGTTGGTTAGCGAATTGTCATGGTTGGGTTGGTTACCGAATTGTCGGGTTTGGGCTTGGTTAACGATTTGCCCGAGCAGGGTGGGTGAACACATTGTCAGGAGCGTGCGCAGTTGGTTCACGAAACTGCCTGTTCCGGGTTTCTAGAGCATTGTCAGGCCCGGCCGGCCGGGTTAGCGGCTTGCCAGACCCAACTTGACGAAATTCAGTGCAGCGCGGGTAATCGGCGGGAGTAACTATGACTCTCTTAAGGTAAGGAGGGGGGCCCATGGGCCAGCAAGGAGTTTCTGATGAACATCGGCCGGGACATTTTGACGGCGGGGCAAGACGTAGTTGTTATTGAGGGTGAAGGGTTTGTCCTCAGCTGGTTGATTGTCGAATAGTCGGGGCTGCCGGGCCGGTTACCGATTTGCCCGGCCGGCTTGATCAACCATTTGCCCGAGCCGGGTTGGTTACCGAATTGTCAGGGTTGGGCTTGGTTAACCATTTGTCCGAGCCGGGTTGGTTAATGAATTGCCATGGCCGGGTTGATTAACGCATTGTCAGGGTTGGGCTTGGTTAACGATTTGCCCGAGCAGGGTGGGTGTGGTGAACGCATTGTCAGGAGCGTGCGCAGTTGGTTCACGAAACTGCCTGTTCCGGGTTTCTAGAGCGTTGTCAGGCCCGGCCGGCCGGGTTAGCGGCTTGCCAGACCCAACTTGACGAAATTCAGTGCGGCGCGGGTAAACGGCGGGAGTAACTATGACTCTCTTAAGGTAAGGAGGGGGGCCCATGGGCCAGCAAGGAGTTTCTGATGAACATCGGCCGGGACATTTTGACGGCGGGGCAAGAACTAGTTGTTATTGAGGGCGAAGGGTTTGTCCTCAGCGGGTTGATTGTCGAATTGTCGGGACTGCCGGGCCGGTTAGCGATTTGCCCGGCCGGCTTGGTTAACCATTTGCCCGAGCCGGGTTGGTTACCGAATTGTCTGGGTTGGGCTTGGTTAACCATTTGTCCGAGCCGGGTTGGTTAATGAATTGCCATGGCCGGGTTGGTTAACGCAGTTTCAGGGTTGGGCTTGATTAACGATTTGCCCGAGCAGGGTTGGCTAACGCATTGTCAGGAGCGTGCGCGGTTGGTTCACGAAACTGCCTGTTCCGGGTTTCTAGAGCGTTGTCAGGCCCGGCCGGCCGGGTTAGCGGCTTGCCAGACCCAACTTGACGAAATTCAGTGCAGCGCGGGTAATCGGCGGGAGTAACTATGACTCTCTTAAGGTTAAGGAGGGGGGCCCATGGGCCAGCAAGGAGTTTCTGATGAACATCGGCCGGGACATTTTGACGGCGGGGCAAGAACTAGTTGTTATTGAGGGCGAAGGGTTTGTCCTCAGCTGGTTGATTGTCGAATCGTCGGGACTGCCGGGCCGGTCAACGATTTGCCCGGCCGGCTTGGTTAACCATTTGCCCGAGCCGGGTTGGTTAATGAATTGCCATGGCCGGGTTGGTTAACGCAGTTTCAGGGTTGGGCTTGATTAACGATTTGCCCGAGCAGGGTGGGTGAACGCATTGTCAGGAGCGTGCGCGGTTGGTTCACGAAACTGCCTGTTCCGGGTTTCTAGAGCGTTGTCAGGCCCGGCCGGCCGGGTTAGCGGCTTGCCAGACCCAACTTGACGAAATTCAGTGCGGCGCGGGTAAACGGCGGGAGTAACTATGACTCTCTTAAGGTAAGGAGGGGGGCCCATGGGCCAGCAAGGAGTTTCTGATGAACATCGGCCGGGACATTTTGACGGCGGGGCAAGAACTAGTTGTTATTGAGGGCGAAGGGTTTGTCCTCAGCGGGTTGATTGTCGAATTGTCGGGACTGCCGGGCCGGTTAGCGATTTGCCCGGCCGGCTTGGTTAACCATTTGCCCGAGCCGGGTTGGTTACCGAATTGTCTGGGTTGGGCTTGGTTAACCATTTGTCCGAGCCGGGTTGGTTAATGAATTGCCATGGCCGGGTTGGTTAACGCAGTTTCAGGGTTGGGCTTGATTAACGATTTGCCCGAGCAGGGTTGGCTAACGCATTGTCAGGAGCGTGCGCGGTTGGTTCACGAAACTGCCTGTTCCGGGTTTCTAGAGCGTTGTCAGTCCCGGCCGGCCGGGTTAGCGGCTTGCCAGACCCAACTTGACGAAATTCAGTGCGGCGCGGGTAAACAGCGGGAGTAACTATGACTCTCTTAAGGTAAGGAGGGGGGCCCATGGGCCAGCAAGGAGTTTCTGATGAACATCGGCCGGGACATTTTGACGGCGGGGCAAGAACTAGTTGTTATTGAGGGCGAAGGGTTTGTCCTCAGCTGGTTGATTGTCGAATCGTCGGGACTGCCGGGCCGGTCAACGATTTGCCCGGCCGGCTTGGTTAACCATTTGCCCGAGCCGGGTTGGTTACCGAATTGTCTGGGTTGGGCTTGGTTAACCATTTGTCCGAGCCGGGTTGGTTAATGAATTGCCATGGCCGGGTTGGTTAACGCAGTTTCAGGGTTGGGCTTGATTAACGATTTGCCCGAGCAGGGTTGGCTAACGCATTGTCAGGAGCGTGCGC
This sequence comes from Mobula birostris, assembly GCF_030028105.1. NCBI lineage: Eukaryota > Metazoa > Chordata > Chondrichthyes > Myliobatiformes > Myliobatidae > Mobula > Mobula birostris. The sequence goes on from NW_027278307.1 coordinate 120,359, forward strand.
GGTTGGTTCACGAAACTGCCTGTTCCGGGTTTCTAGAGCGTTGTCAGGCCCGGCCGGCCGGGTTAGCGGCTTGCCAGACCCAACTTGACGAAATTCAGTGCAGCGCGGGTAATCGGCGGGAGTAACTATGACTCTCTTAAGGTTAAGGAGGGGGGCCCATGGGCCAGCAAGGAGTTTCTGATGAACATCGGCCGGGACATTTTGACGGCGGGGCAAGACGTAGTTGTTATTGAGGGTGAAGGGTTTCTCCTCAGCTGGTTGATTGTCGAATAGTCGGGGCTGCCGGGCCGGTTACCGATTTGCCCGGCCGGCTTGGTTAACCATTTGCCCGGGCCGGGTTGGTTAACGAATTGTCAGGTTTGGGCTTGGTTAACCATTTGCCCGGGCCGGGTTGGTTAGCGAATTGTCATGGTTGGGTTGGTTACCGAATTGTCGGGTTTGGGCTTGGTTAACGATTTGCCCGAGCAGGGTGGGTGAACACATTGTCAGGAGCGTGCGCAGTTGGTTCACGAAACTGCCTGTTCCGGGTTTCTAGAGCATTGTCAGGCCCGGCCGGCCGGGTTAGCGCCTTGCCAGACCCAACTTGACGAAATTCAGTGCAGCGCGGGTAATCGGCGGGAGTAACTATGACTCTCTTAAGGTAAGGAGGGGGGGCCCATGGGCCAGCAAGGAGTTTCTGATGAACATCGGCCGGGACATTTTGACGGCGGGGCAAGACGTAGTTGTTATTGAGGGTGAAGGGTTTCTCCTCAGCTGGTTGATTGTCGAATAGTCGGGGCTGCCGGGCCGGTTACCGATTTGCCCGGCCGGCTTGGTTAACCATTTGCCCGGGCCGGGTTGGTTAACGAATTGTCAGGTTTGGGCTTGGTTAACCATTTGCCCGGGCCGGGTTGGTTAGCGAATTGTCATGGTTGGGTTGGTTACCGAATTGTCGGGTTTGGGCTTGGTTAACGATTTGCCCGAGCAGGGTGGGTGAACACATTGTCAGGAGCGTGCGCAGTTGGTTCACGAAACTGCCTGTTCCGGGTTTCTAGAGCATTGTCAGGCCCGGCCGGCCGGGTTAGCGGCTTGCCAGACCCAACTTGACGAAATTCAGTGCAGCGCGGGTAATCGGCGGGAGTAACTATGACTCTCTTAAGGTAAGGAGGGGGGCCCATGGGCCAGCAAGGAGTTTCTGATGAACATCGGCCGGGACATTTTGACGGCGGGGCAAGACGTAGTTGTTATTGAGGGTGAAGGGTTTGTCCTCAGCTGGTTGATTGTCGAATAGTCGGGGCTGCCGGGCCGGTTACCGATTTGCCCGGCCGGCTTGATCAACCATTTGCCCGAGCCGGGTTGGTTACCGAATTGTCAGGGTTGGGCTTGGTTAACCATTTGTCCGAGCCGGGTTGGTTAATGAATTGCCATGCCCGGGTTGGTTAACGCAGTTTCAGGGTTGGGCTTGATTAACGATTTGCCCGAGCAGGGTTGGCTAACGCATTGTCAGGAGCGTGCGCGGTTGGTTCACGAAACTGCCTGTTCCGGGTTTCTAGAGCGTTGTCAGGCCCGGCCGGCCGGGTTAGCGGGTTGCCAGACCCAACTTGACGAAATTCAGTGCGGCGCGGGTAAACGGCGGGAGTAACTATGACTCTCTTCAGGTTAAGGAGGAGGGCCCATGGGCCAGCAAGGAGTTTCTGATGAACATCGGCCGGGACATTTTGACGGCGGGGCAAGAACTAGTTGTTATTGAGGGCGAAGGGTTTGTCCTCAGCTGGTTGATTGTCGAATCGTCGGGACTGCCGGGCCGGTCAACGATTTGCCCGGCCGGCTTGGTTAACCATTTGCCCGAGCCGGGTTGGTTAATGAATTGCCATGGCCGGGTTGATTAACGCATTGTCAGGGTTGGGCTTGGTTAACGATTTGCCCGAGCAGGGTGGGTGAACGCATTGTCAGGAGCGTGCGCGGTTGGTTCACGAAACTGCCTGTTCCGGGTTTCTAGAGCGTTGTCAGGCCCGGCCGGCCGGGTTAGCGGCTTGCCAGACCCAACTTGACGAAATTCAGTGCGGCGCGGGTAAACGGCGGGAGTAACTATGACTCTCTTAAGGTAAGGAGGGGGGCCCATGGGCCAGCAAGGAGTTTCTGATGAACATCGGCCGGGACATTTTGACGGCGGGGCAAGAACTAGTTGTTATTGAGGGCGAAGGGTTTGTCCTCAGCGGGTTGATTGTCGAATTGTCGGGACTGCCGGGCCGGTTAGCGATTTGCCCGGCCGGCTTGGTTAACCATTTGCCCGAGCCGGGTTGGTTACCGAATTGTCTGGGTTGGGCTTGGTTAACCATTTGTCCGAGCCGGGTTGGTTAATGAATTGCCATGGCCGGGTTGGTTAACGCAGTTTCAGGGTTGGGCTTGATTAACGATTTGCCCGAGCAGGGTGGGTGAACGCATTGTCAGGAGCGTGCGCGGTTGGTTCACGAAACTGCCTGTTCCGGGTTTCTAGAGCGTTGTCAGGCCCGGCCGGCCGGGTTAGCGGCTTGCCAGACCCAACTTGACGAAATTCAGTGCGGCGCGGGTAAACGGCGGGAGTAACTATGACTCTCTTAAGGTAAGGAGGGGGGCCCATGGGCCAGCAAGGAGTTTCTGATGAACATCGGCCGGGACATTTTGACGGCGGGGCAAGAACTAGTTGTTATTGAGGGCGAAGGGTTTGTCCTCAGCGGGTTGATTGTCGAATTGTCGGGACTGCCGGGCCGGTTAGCGATTTGCCCGGCCGGCTTGGTTAACCATTTGCCCGAGCCGGGTTGGTTACCGAATTGTCTGGGTTGGGCTTGGTTAACCATTTGTCCGAGCCGGGTTGGTTAATGAATTGCCATGGCCGGGTTGGTTAACGCAGTTTCAGGGTTGGGCTTGATTAACGATTTGCCCGAGCAGGGTTGGCTAACGCATTGTCAGGAGCGTGCGCGGTTGGTTCACGAAACTGCCTGTTCCGGGTTTCTAGAGCGTTGTCAGTCCCGGCCGGCCGGGTTAGCGGCTTGCCAGACCCAACTTGACGAAATTCAGTGCGGCGCGGGTAAACAGCGGGAGTAACTATGACTCTCTTAAGGTAAGGAGGGGGGCCCATGGGCCAGCAAGGAGTTTCTGATGAACATCGGCCGGGACATTTTGACGGCGGGGCAAGAACTAGTTGTTATTGAGGGCGAAGGGTTTGTCCTCAGCTGGTTGATTGTCGAATCGTCGGGACTGCCGGGCCGGTCAACGATTTGCCCGGCCGGCTTGGTTAACCATTTGCCCGAGCCGGGTTGGTTACCGAATTGTCTGGGTTGGGCTTGGTTAACCATTTGTCCGAGCCGGGTTGGTTAATGAATTGCCATGGCCGGGTTGGTTAACGCAGTTTCAGGGTTGGGCTTGATTAACGATTTGCCCGAGCAGGGTTGGCTAACGCATTGTCAGGAGCGTGCGCGGTTGGTTCACGAAACTGCCTGTTCCGGGTTTCTAGAGCGTTGTCAGGCCCGGCCGGCCGGGTTAGCGGCTTGCCAGACCCAACTTGACGAAATTCAGTGCAGCGCGGGTAATCGGCGGGAGTAACTATGACTCTCTTAAGGTTAAGGAGGGGGGCCCATGGGCCAGCAAGGAGTTTCTGATGAACATCGGCCGGGACATTTTGACGGCGGGGCAAGACGTAGTTGTTATTGAGGGTGAAGGGTTTCTCCTCAGCTGGTTGATTGTCGAATAGTCGGGGCTGCCGGGCCGGTTACCGATTTGCCCGGCCGGCTTGGTTAACCATTTGCCCGGGCCGGGTTGGTTAACGAATTGTCAGGTTTGGGCTTGGTTAACCATTTGCCCGGGCCGGGTTGGTTAGCGAATTGTCATGGTTGGGTTGGTTACCGAATTGTCGGGTTTGGGCTTGGTTAACGATTTGCCCGAGCAGGGTGGGTGAACACATTGTCAGGAGCGTGCGCAGTTGGTTCACGAAACTGCCTGTTCCGGGTTTCTAGAGCATTGTCAGGCCCGGCCGGCCGGGTTAGCGGCTTGCCAGACCCAACTTGACGAAATTCAGTGCAGCGCGGGTAATCGGCGGGAGTAACTATGACTCTCTTAAGGTAAGGAGGGGGGCCCATGGGCCAGCAAGGAGTTTCTGATGAACATCGGCCGGGACATTTTGACGGCGGGGCAAGACGTAGTTGTTATTGAGGGTGAAGGGTTTGTCCTCAGCTGGTTGATTGTCGAATTGTCGGGACTGCCGGGCCGGTTACCGATTTGCCCGGCCGGCTTGGTTAACCATTTGCCCGGGCCGGGTTGGTTAACGAATTGTCAGGTTTGGGCTTGGTTAACCATTTGCCCGGGCCGGGTTGGTTAGCGAATTGTCATGGTTGGGTTGGTTAACGAATTGTCGGCCCATGGGCCAGCAAGGAGTTTCTGATGAACATCGGCCGGGACATTTTGACGGCGGGGCAAGAACTAGTTGTTATTGAGGGCGAAGGGTTTGTCCTCAGCTGGTTGATTGTCGAATAGTCGGGGCTGCCGGGCCGGTTACCGATTTGCCCGGCCGGCTTGGTTAACCATTTGCCCGGGCCGGGTTGGTTAGCGAATTGTCAGGTTTGGGCTTGGTTAACCATTTGCCCGGGCCGGGTTGGTTAGCGAATTGTCATGGTTGGGTTGGTTACCGAATTGTCGGGTTTGGGCTTGGTTAACGATTTGCCCGAGCAGGGTGGGTGAACACATTGTCAGGAGCGTGCGCAGTTGGTTCACGAAACTGCCTGTTCCGGGTTTCTAGAGCATTGTCAGGCCCGGCCGGCCGGGTTAGCGCCTTGCAGACCCAACTTGACGAAATTCAGTGCAGCGCGGGTAATCGGCGGGAGTAACTATGACTCTCTTAAGGTAAGGAGGGGGGGCCCATGGGCCAGCAAGGAGTTTCTGATGAACATCGGCCGGGACATTTTGACGGCGGGGCAAGAACTAGTTGTTATTGAGGGCGAAGGGTTTGTCCTCAGCGGGTTGATTGTCGAATTGTCGGGACTGCCGGGCCGGTTAGCGATTTGCCCGGCCGGCTTGGTTAACCATTTGCCCGAGCCGGGTTGGTTACCGAATTGTCTGGGTTGGGCTTGGTTAACCATTTGTCCGAGCCGGGTTGGTTAATGAATTGCCATGGCCGGGTTGGTTAACGCAGTTTCAGGGTTGGGCTTGATTAACGATTTGCCCGAGCAGGGTTGGCTAACGCATTGTCAGGAGCGTGCGCGGTTGGTTCACGAAACTGCCTGTTCCGGGTTTCTAGAGCGTTGTCAGTCCCGGCCGGCCGGGTTAGCGGCTTGCCAGACCCAACTTGACGAAATTCAGTGCGGCGCGGGTAAACAGCGGGAGTAACTATGACTCTCTTAAGGTAAGGAGGGGGGCCCATGGGCCAGCAAGGAGTTTCTGATGAACATCGGCCGGGACATTTTGACGGCGGGGCAAGAACTAGTTGTTATTGAGGGCGAAGGGTTTGTCCTCAGCTGGTTGATTGTCGAATCGTCGGGACTGCCGGGCCGGTCAACGATTTGCCCGGCCGGCTTGGTTAACCATTTGCCCGAGCCGGGTTGGTTACCGAATTGTCTGGGTTGGGCTTGGTTAACCATTTGTCCGAGCCGGGTTGGTTAATGAATTGCCATGGCCGGGTTGGTTAACGCAGTTTCAGGGTTGGGCTTGATTAACGATTTGCCCGAGCAGGGTTGGCTAACGCATTGTCAGGAGCGTGCGCGGTTGGTTCACGAAACTGCCTGTTCCGGGTTTCTAGAGCGTTGTCAGGCCCGGCCGGCCGGGTTAGCGGCTTGCCAGACCCAACTTGACGAAATTCAGTGCAGCGCGGGTAATCGGCGGGAGTAACTATGACTCTCTTAAGGTTAAGGAGGGGGGCCCATGGGCCAGCAAGGAGTTTCTGATGAACATCGGCCGGGACATTTTGACGGCGGGGCAAGACGTAGTTGTTATTGAGGGTGAAGGGTTTCTCCTCAGCTGGTTGATTGTCGAATAGTCGGGGCTGCCGGGCCGGTTACCGATTTGCCCGGCCGGCTTGGTTAACCATTTGCCCGGGCCGGGTTGGTTAACGAATTGTCAGGTTTGGGCTTGGTTAACCATTTGCCCGGGCCGGGTTGGTTAGCGAATTGTCATGGTTGGGTTGGTTACCGAATTGTCGGGTTTGGGCTTGGTTAACGATTTGCCCGAGCAGGGTGGGTGAACACATTGTCAGGAGCGTGCGCAGTTGGTTCACGAAACTGCCTGTTCCGGGTTTCTAGAGCATTGTCAGGCCCGGCCGGCCGGGTTAGCGGCTTGCCAGACCCAACTTGACGAAATTCAGTGCAGCGCGGGTAATCGGCGGGAGTAACTATGACTCTCTTAAGGTAAGGAGGGGGGCCCATGGGCCAGCAAGGAGTTTCTGATGAACATCGGCCGGGACATTTTGACGGCGGGGCAAGACGTAGTTGTTATTGAGGGTGAAGGGTTTGTCCTCAGCTGGTTGATTGTCGAATTGTCGGGACTGCCGGGCCGGTTACCGATTTGCCCGGCCGGCTTGGTTAACCATTTGCCCGGGCCGGGTTGGTTAACGAATTGTCAGGTTTGGGCTTGGTTAACCATTTGCCCGGGCCGGGTTGGTTAGCGAATTGTCATGGTTGGGTTGGTTAACGAATTGTCGGCCCATGGGCCAGCAAGGAGTTTCTGATGAACATCGGCCGGGACATTTTGACGGCGGGGCAAGAACTAGTTGTTATTGAGGGCGAAGGGTTTGTCCTCAGCTGGTTGATTGTCGAATAGTCGGGGCTGCCGGGCCGGTTACCGATTTGCCCGGCCGGCTTGGTTAACCATTTGCCCGGGCCGGGTTGGTTAGCGAATTGTCAGGTTTGGGCTTGGTTAACCATTTGCCCGGGCCGGGTTGGTTAGCGAATTGTCATGGTTGGGTTGGTTACCGAATTGTCGGGTTTGGGCTTGGTTAACGATTTGCCCGAGCAGGGTGGGTGAACACATTGTCAGGAGCGTGCGCAGTTGGTTCACGAAACTGCCTGTTCCGGGTTTCTAGAGCATTGTCAGGCCCGGCCGGCCGGGTTAGCGCCTTGCAGACCCAACTTGACGAAATTCAGTGCAGCGCGGGTAATCGGCGGGAGTAACTATGACTCTCTTAAGGTAAGGAGGGGGGGCCCATGGGCCAGCAAGGAGTTTCTGATGAACATCGGCCGGGACATTTTGACGGCGGGGCAAGACGTAGTTGTTATTGAGGGTGAAGGGTTTCTCCTCAGCTGGTTGATTGTCGAATAGTCGGGGCTGCCGGGCCGGTTACCGATTTGCCCGGCCGGCTTGGTTAACCATTTGCCCGGGCCGGGTTGGTTAACGAATTGTCAGGTTTGGGCTTGGTTAACCATTTGCCCGGGCCGGGTTGGTTAGCGAATTGTCATGGTTGGGTTGGTTACCGAATTGTCGGGTTTGGGCTTGGTTAACGATTTGCCCGAGCAGGGTGGGTGAACACATTGTCAGGAGCGTGCGCAGTTGGTTCACGAAACTGCCTGTTCCGGGTTTCTAGAGCATTGTCAGGCCCGGCCGGCCGGGTTAGCGGCTTGCCAGACCCAACTTGACGAAATTCAGTGCAGCGCGGGTAATCGGCGGGAGTAACTATGACTCTCTTAAGGTAAGGAGGGGGGCCCATGGGCCAGCAAGGAGTTTCTGATGAACATCGGCCGGGACATTTTGACGGCGGGGCAAGACGTAGTTGTTATTGAGGGTGAAGGGTTTGTCCTCAGCTGGTTGATTGTCGAATAGTCGGGGCTGCCGGGCCGGTTACCGATTTGCCCGGCCGGCTTGATCAACCATTTGCCCGAGCCGGGTTGGTTACCGAATTGTCAGGGTTGGGCTTGGTTAACCATTTGTCCGAGCCGGGTTGGTTAATGAATTGCCATGCCCGGGTTGGTTAACGCAGTTTCAGGGTTGGGCTTGATTAACGATTTGCCCGAGCAGGGTTGGCTAACGCATTGTCAGGAGCGTGCGCGGTTGGTTCACGAAACTGCCTGTTCCGGGTTTCTAGAGCGTTGTCAGGCCCGGCCGGCCGGGTTAGCGGGTTGCCAGACCCAACTTGACGAAATTCAGTGCGGCGCGGGTAAACGGCGGGAGTAACTATGACTCTCTTCAGGTTAAGGAGGAGGGCCCATGGGCCAGCAAGGAGTTTCTGATGAACATCGGCCGGGACATTTTGACGGCGGGGCAAGAACTAGTTGTTATTGAGGGCGAAGGGTTTGTCCTCAGCTGGTTGATTGTCGAATCGTCGGGACTGCCGGGCCGGTCAACGATTTGCCCGGCCGGCTTGGTTAACCATTTGCCCGAGCCGGGTTGGTTAATGAATTGCCATGGCCGGGTTGATTAACGCATTGTCAGGGTTGGGCTTGGTTAACGATTTGCCCGAGCAGGGTGGGTGAACGCATTGTCAGGAGCGTGCGCGGTTGGTTCACGAAACTGCCTGTTCCGGGTTTCTAGAGCGTTGTCAGGCCCGGCCGGCCGGGTTAGCGGCTTGCCAGACCCAACTTGACGAAATTCAGTGCGGCGCGGGTAAACGGCGGGAGTAACTATGACTCTCTTAAGGTAAGGAGGGGGGCCCATGGGCCAGCAAGGAGTTTCTGATGAACATCGGCCGGGACATTTTGACGGCGGGGCAAGAACTAGTTGTTATTGAGGGCGAAGGGTTTGTCCTCAGCGGGTTGATTGTCGAATTGTCGGGACTGCCGGGCCGGTTAGCGATTTGCCCGGCCGGCTTGGTTAACCATTTGCCCGAGCCGGGTTGGTTACCGAATTGTCTGGGTTGGGCTTGGTTAACCATTTGTCCGAGCCGGGTTGGTTAATGAATTGCCATGGCCGGGTTGGTTAACGCAGTTTCAGGGTTGGGCTTGATTAACGATTTGCCCGAGCAGGGTTGGCTAACGCATTGTCAGGAGCGTGCGCGGTTGGTTCACGAAACTGCCTGTTCCGGGTTTCTAGAGCGTTGTCAGTCCCGGCCGGCCGGGTTAGCGGCTTGCCAGACCCAACTTGACGAAATTCAGTGCGGCGCGGGTAAACAGCGGGAGTAACTATGACTCTCTTAAGGTAAGGAGGGGGGCCCATGGGCCAGCAAGGAGTTTCTGATGAACATCGGCCGGGACATTTTGACGGCGGGGCAAGAACTAGTTGTTATTGAGGGCGAAGGGTTTGTCCTCAGCTGGTTGATTGTCGAATCGTCGGGACTGCCGGGCCGGTCAACGATTTGCCCGGCCGGCTTGGTTAACCATTTGCCCGAGCCGGGTTGGTTACCGAATTGTCTGGGTTGGGCTTGGTTAACCATTTGTCCGAGCCGGGTTGGTTAATGAATTGCCATGGCCGGGTTGGTTAACGCAGTTTCAGGGTTGGGCTTGATTAACGATTTGCCCGAGCAGGGTTGGCTAACGCATTGTCAGGAGCGTGCGCGGTTGGTTCACGAAACTGCCTGTTCCGGGTTTCTAGAGCGTTGTCAGGCCCGGCCGGCCGGGTTAGCGGCTTGCCAGACCCAACTTGACGAAATTCAGTGCAGCGCGGGTAATCGGCGGGAGTAACTATGACTCTCTTAAGGTTAAGGAGGGGGGCCCATGGGCCAGCAAGGAGTTTCTGATGAACATCGGCCGGGACATTTTGACGGCGGGGCAAGACGTAGTTGTTATTGAGGGTGAAGGGTTTCTCCTCAGCTGGTTGATTGTCGAATAGTCGGGGCTGCCGGGCCGGTTACCGATTTGCCCGGCCGGCTTGGTTAACCATTTGCCCGGGCCGGGTTGGTTAACGAATTGTCAGGTTTGGGCTTGGTTAACCATTTGCCCGGGCCGGGTTGGTTAGCGAATTGTCATGGTTGGGTTGGTTACCGAATTGTCGGGTTTGGGCTTGGTTAACGATTTGCCCGAGCAGGGTGGGTGAACACATTGTCAGGAGCGTGCGCAGTTGGTTCACGAAACTGCCTGTTCCGGGTTTCTAGAGCATTGTCAGGCCCGGCCGGCCGGGTTAGCGCCTTGCCAGACCCAACTTGACGAAATTCAGTGCAGCGCGGGTAATCGGCGGGAGTAACTATGACTCTCTTAAGGTAAGGAGGGGGGGCCCATGGGCCAGCAAGGAGTTTCTGATGAACATCGGCCGGGACATTTTGACGGCGGGGCAAGACGTAGTTGTTATTGAGGGTGAAGGGTTTCTCCTCAGCTGGTTGATTGTCGAATAGTCGGGGCTGCCGGGCCGGTTACCGATTTGCCCGGCCGGCTTGGTTAACCATTTGCCCGGGCCGGGTTGGTTAACGAATTGTCAGGTTTGGGCTTGGTTAACCATTTGCCCGGGCCGGGTTGGTTAGCGAATTGTCATGGTTGGGTTGGTTACCGAATTGTCGGGTTTGGGCTTGGTTAACGATTTGCCCGAGCAGGGTGGGTGAACACATTGTCAGGAGCGTGCGCAGTTGGTTCACGAAACTGCCTGTTCCGGGTTTCTAGAGCATTGTCAGGCCCGGCCGGCCGGGTTAGCGGCTTGCCAGACCCAACTTGACGAAATTCAGTGCAGCGCGGGTAATCGGCGGGAGTAACTATGACTCTCTTAAGGTAAGGAGGGGGGCCCATGGGCCAGCAAGGAGTTTCTGATGAACATCGGCCGGGACATTTTGACGGCGGGGCAAGACGTAGTTGTTATTGAGGGTGAAGGGTTTGTCCTCAGCTGGTTGATTGTCGAATAGTCGGGGCTGCCGGGCCGGTTACCGATTTGCCCGGCCGGCTTGATCAACCATTTGCCCGAGCCGGGTTGGTTACCGAATTGTCAGGGTTGGGCTTGGTTAACCATTTGTCCGAGCCGGGTTGGTTAATGAATTGCCATGCCCGGGTTGGTTAACGCAGTTTCAGGGTTGGGCTTGATTAACGATTTGCCCGAGCAGGGTTGGCTAACGCATTGTCAGGAGCGTGCGCGGTTGGTTCACGAAACTGCCTGTTCCGGGTTTCTAGAGCGTTGTCAGGCCCGGCCGGCCGGGTTAGCGGGTTGCCAGACCCAACTTGACGAAATTCAGTGCGGCGCGGGTAAACGGCGGGAGTAACTATGACTCTCTTCAGGTTAAGGAGGAGGGCCCATGGGCCAGCAAGGAGTTTCTGATGAACATCGGCCGGGACATTTTGACGGCGGGGCAAGAACTAGTTGTTATTGAGGGCGAAGGGTTTGTCCTCAGCTGGTTGATTGTCGAATCGTCGGGACTGCCGGGCCGGTCAACGATTTGCCCGGCCGGCTTGGTTAACCATTTGCCCGAGCCGGGTTGGTTAATGAATTGCCATGGCCGGGTTGATTAACGCATTGTCAGGGTTGGGCTTGGTTAACGATTTGCCCGAGCAGGGTGGGTGAACGCATTGTCAGGAGCGTGCGCGGTTGGTTCACGAAACTGCCTGTTCCGGGTTTCTAGAGCGTTGTCAGGCCCGGCCGGCCGGGTTAGCGGCTTGCCAGACCCAACTTGACGAAATTCAGTGCGGCGCGGGTAAACGGCGGGAGTAACTATGACTCTCTTAAGGTAAGGAGGGGGGCCCATGGGCCAGCAAGGAGTTTCTGATGAACATCGGCCGGGACATTTTGACGGCGGGGCAAGAACTAGTTGTTATTGAGGGCGAAGGGTTTGTCCTCAGCGGGTTGATTGTCGAATTGTCGGGACTGCCGGGCCGGTTAGCGATTTGCCCGGCCGGCTTGGTTAACCATTTGCCCGAGCCGGGTTGGTTACCGAATTGTCTGGGTTGGGCTTGGTTAACCATTTGTCCGAGCCGGGTTGGTTAATGAATTGCCATGGCCGGGTTGGTTAACGCAGTTTCAGGGTTGGGCTTGATTAACGATTTGCCCGAGCAGGGTGGGTGAACGCATTGTCAGGAGCGTGCGCGGTTGGTTCACGAAACTGCCTGTTCCGGGTTTCTAGAGCGTTGTCAGGCCCGGCCGGCCGGGTTAGCGGCTTGCCAGACCCAACTTGACGAAATTCAGTGCGGCGCGGGTAAACGGCGGGAGTAACTATGACTCTCTTAAGGTAAGGAGGGGGGCCCATGGGCCAGCAAGGAGTTTCTGATGAACATCGGCCGGGACATTTTGACGGCGGGGCAAGAACTAGTTGTTATTGAGGGCGAAGGGTTTGTCCTCAGCGGGTTGATTGTCGAATTGTCGGGACTGCCGGGCCGGTTAGCGATTTGCCCGGCCGGCTTGGTTAACCATTTGCCCGAGCCGGGTTGGTTACCGAATTGTCTGGGTTGGGCTTGGTTAACCATTTGTCCGAGCCGGGTTGGTTAATGAATTGCCATGGCCGGGTTGGTTAACGCAGTTTCAGGGTTGGGCTTGATTAACGATTTGCCCGAGCAGGGTGGGTGAACGCATTGTCAGGAGCGTGCGCGGTTGGTTCACGAAACTGCCTGTTCCGGGTTTCTAGAGCGTTGTCAGGCCCGGCCGGCCGGGTTAGCGGCTTGCCAGACCCAACTTGACGAAATTCAGTGCGGCGCGGGTAAACGGCGGGAGTAACTATGACTCTCTTAAGGTAAGGAGGGGGGCCCATGGGCCAGCAAGGAGTTTCTGATGAACATCGGCCGGGACATTTTGACGGCGGGGCAAGAACTAGTTGTTATTGAGGGCGAAGGGTTTGTCCTCAGCGGGTTGATTGTCGAATTGTCGGGACTGCCGGGCCGGTTAGCGATTTGCCCGGCCGGCTTGGTTAACCATTTGCCCGAGCCGGGTTGGTTACCGAATTGTCTGGGTTGGGCTTGGTTAACCATTTGTCCGAGCCGGGTTGGTTAATGAATTGCCATGGCCGGGTTGGTTAACGCAGTTTCAGGGTTGGGCTTGATTAACGATTTGCCCGAGCAGGGTTGGCTAACGCATTGTCAGGAGCGTGCGCGGTTGGTTCACGAAACTGCCTGTTCCGGGTTTCTAGAGCGTTGTCAGGCCCGGCCGGCCGGGTTAGCGGCTTGCCAGACCCAACTTGACGAAATTCAGTGCAGCGCGGGTAATCGGCGGGAGTAACTATGACTCTCTTAAGGTTAAGGAGGGGGGCCCATGGGCCAGCAAGGAGTTTCTGATGAACATCGGCCGGGACATTTTGACGGCGGGGCAAGACGTAGTTGTTATTGAGGGCGAAGGGTTTGTCCTCAGCTGGTTGATTGTCGAATCGTCGGGACTGCCGGGCCGGTTACCGATTTGCCCGGCCGGCTTGGTTAACCATTTGCCCGGGCCGGGTTGGTTAACGAATTGTCAGGTTTGGGCTTGGTTAACCATTTGCCCGGGCCGGGTTGGTTAGCGAATTGTCATGGTTGGGTTGGTTACCGAATTGTCGGGTTTGGGCTTGGTTAACGATTTGCCCGAGCAGGGTGGGTGAACACATTGTCAGGAGCGTGCGCAGTTGGTTCACGAAACTGCCTGTTCCGGGTTTCTAGAGCATTGTCAGGCCCGGCCGGCCGGGTTAGCGGCTTGCCAGACCCAACTTGACGAAATTCAGTGCAGCGCGGGTAATCGGCGGGAGTAACTATGACTCTCTTAAGGTAAGGAGGGGGGCCCATGGGCCAGCAAGGAGTTTCTGATGAACATCGGCCGGGACATTTTGACGGCGGGGCAAGAACTAGTTGTTATTGAGGGCGAAGGGTTTGTCCTCAGCGGGTTGATTGTCGAATTGTCGGGACTGCCGGGCCGGTTAGCGATTTGCCCGGCCGGCTTGGTTAACCATTTGCCCGAGCCGGGTTGGTTACCGAATTGTCTGGGTTGGGCTTGGTTAACCATTTGTCCGAGCCGGGTTGGTTAATGAATTGCCATGGCCGGGTTGGTTAACGCAGTTTCAGGGTTGGGCTTGATTAACGATTTGCCCGAGCAGGGTTGGCTAACGCATTGTCAGGAGCGTGCGCGGTTGGTTCACGAAACTGCCTGTTCCGGGTTTCTAGAGCGTTGTCAGGCCCGGCCGGCCGGGTTAGCGGCTTGCCAGACCCAACTTGACGAAATTCAGTGCAGCGCGGGTAATCGGCGGGAGTAACTATGACTCTCTTAAGGTTAAGGAGGGGGGCCCATGGGCCAGCAAGGAGTTTCTGATGAACATCGGCCGGGACATTTTGACGGCGGGGCAAGAACTAGTTGTTATTGAGGGCGAAGGGTTTGTCCTCAGCTGGTTGATTGTCGAATCGTCGGGACTGCCGGGCCGGTCAACGATTTGCCCGGCCGGCTTGGTTAACCATTTGCCCGAGCCGGGTTGGTTACCGAATTGTCTGGGTTGGGCTTGGTTAACCATTTGTCCGAGCCGGGTTGGTTAATGAATTGCCATGGCCGGGTTGGTTAACGCAGTTTCAGGGTTGGGCTTGATTAACGATTTGCCCGAGCAGGGTTGGCTAACGCATTGTCAGGAGCGTGCGCGGTTGGTTCACGAAACTGCCTGTTCCGGGTTTCTAGAGCGTTGTCAGGCCCGGCCGGCCGGGTTAGCGGCTTGCCAGACCCAACTTGACGAAATTCAGTGCAGCGCGGGTAATCGGCGGGAGTAACTATGACTCTCTTAAGGTTAAGGAGGGGGGCCCATGGGCCAGCAAGGAGTTTCTGATGAACATCGGCCGGGACATTTTGACGGCGGGGCAAGACGTAGTTGTTATTGAGGGTGAAGGGTTTCTCCTCAGCTGGTTGATTGTCGAATAGTCGGGGCTGCCGGGCCGGTTACCGATTTGCCCGGCCGGCTTGGTTAACCATTTGCCCGGGCCGGGTTGGTTAACGAATTGTCAGGTTTGGGCTTGGTTAACCATTTGCCCGGGCCGGGTTGGTTAGCGAATTGTCATGGTTGGGTTGGTTACCGAATTGTCGGGTTTGGGCTTGGTTAACGATTTGCCCGAGCAGGGTGGGTGAACACATTGTCAGGAGCGTGCGCAGTTGGTTCACGAAACTGCCTGTTCCGGGTTTCTAGAGCATTGTCAGGCCCGGCCGGCCGGGTTAGCGGCTTGCCAGACCCAACTTGACGAAATTCAGTGCAGCGCGGGTAATCGGCGGGAGTAACTATGACTCTCTTAAGGTAAGGAGGGGGGCCCATGGGCCAGCAAGGAGTTTCTGATGAACATCGGCCGGGACATTTTGACGGCGGGGCAAGACGTAGTTGTTATTGAGGGTGAAGGGTTTGTCCTCAGCTGGTTGATTGTCGAATAGTCGGGGCTGCCGGGCCGGTTACCGATTTGCCCGGCCGGCTTGATCAACCATTTGCCCGAGCCGGGTTGGTTACCGAATTGTCAGGGTTGGGCTTGGTTAACCATTTGTCCGAGCCGGGTTGGTTAATGAATTGCCATGGCCGGGTTGATTAACGCATTGTCAGGGTTGGGCTTGGTTAACGATTTGCCCGAGCAGGGTGGGTGAACGCATTGTCAGGAGCGTGCGCGGTTGGTTCACGAAACTGCCTGTTCCGGGTTTCTAGAGCGTTGTCAGGCCCGGCCGGCCGGGTTAGCGGCTTGCCAGACCCAACTTGACGAAATTCAGTGCGGCGCGGGTAAACGGCGGGAGTAACTATGACTCTCTTAAGGTAAGGAGGGGGGCCCATGGGCCAGCAAGGAGTTTCTGATGAACATCGGCCGGGACATTTTGACGGCGGGGCAAGAACTAGTTGTTATTGAGGGCGAAGGGTTTGTCCTCAGCGGGTTGATTGTCGAATTGTCGGGACTGCCGGGCCGGTTAGCGATTTGCCCGGCCGGCTTGGTTAACCATTTGCCCGAGCCGGGTTGGTTACCGAATTGTCTGGGTTGGGCTTGGTTAACCATTTGTCCGAGCCGGGTTGGTTAATGAATTGCCATGGCCGGGTTGGTTAACGCAGTTTCAGGGTTGGGCTTGATTAACGATTTGCCCGAGCAGGGTTGGCTAACGCATTGTCAGGAGCGTGCGCGGTTGGTTCACGAAACTGCCTGTTCCGGGTTTCTAGAGCGTTGTCAGGCCCGGCCGGCCGGGTTAGCGGCTTGCCAGACCCAACTTGACGAAATTCAGTGCAGCGCGGGTAATCGGCGGGAGTAACTATGACTCTCTTAAGGTTAAGGAGGGGGGCCCATGGGCCAGCAAGGAGTTTCTGATGAACATCGGCCGGGACATTTTGACGGCGGGGCAAGAACTAGTTGTTATTGAGGGCGAAGGGTTTGTCCTCAGCTGGTTGATTGTCGAATCGTCGGGACTGCCGGGCCGGTCAACGATTTGCCCGGCCGGCTTGGTTAACCATTTGCCCGAGCCGGGTTGGTTAATGAATTGCCATGGCCGGGTTGGTTAACGCAGTTTCAGGGTTGGGCTTGATTAACGATTTGCCCGAGCAGGGTGGGTGAACGCATTGTCAGGAGCGTGCGCGGTTGGTTCACGAAACTGCCTGTTCCGGGTTTCTAGAGCGTTGTCAGGCCCGGCCGGCCGGGTTAGCGGCTTGCCAGACCCAACTTGACGAAATTCAGTGCGGCGCGGGTAAACGGCGGGAGTAACTATGACTCTCTTAAGGTAAGGAGGGGGGCCCATGGGCCAGCAAGGAGTTTCTGATGAACATCGGCCGGGACATTTTGACGGCGGGGCAAGAACTAGTTGTTATTGAGGGCGAAGGGTTTGTCCTCAGCTGGTTGATTGTCGAATTGTCGGGACTGCCGGGCCGGTTAGCGATTTGCCCGGCCGGCTTGGTTAACCATTTGCCCGAGCCGGGTTGGTTACCGAATTGTCTGGGTTGGGCTTGGTTAACCATTTGTCCGAGCCGGGTTGGTTAATGAATTGCCATGGCCGGGTTGGTTAACGCAGTTTCAGGGTTGGGCTTGATTAACGATTTGCCCGAGCAGGGTTGGCTAACGCATTGTCAGGAGCGTGCGCGGTTGGTTCACGAAACTGCCTGTTCCGGGTTTCTAGAGCGTTGTCAGGCCCGGCCGGCCGGGTTAGCGGCTTGCCAGACCCAACTTGACGAAATTCAGTGCAGCGCGGGTAATCGGCGGGAGTAACTATGACTCTCTTAAGGTTAAGGAGGGGGGCCCATGGGCCAGCAAGGAGTTTCTGATGAACATCGGCCGGGACATTTTGACGGCGGGGCAAGACGTAGTTGTTATTGAGGGTGAAGGGTTTCTCCTCAGCTGGTTGATTGTCGAATAGTCGGGGCTGCCGGGCCGGTTACCGATTTGCCCGGCCGGCTTGGTTAACCATTTGCCCGGGCCGGGTTGGTTAACGAATTGTCAGGTTTGGGCTTGGTTAACCATTTGCCCGGGCCGGGTTGGTTAGCGAATTGTCATGGTTGGGTTGGTTACCGAATTGTCGGGTTTGGGCTTGGTTAACGATTTGCCCGAGCAGGGTGGGTGAACACATTGTCAGGAGCGTGCGCAGTTGGTTCACGAAACTGCCTGTTCCGGGTTTCTAGAGCATTGTCAGGCCCGGCCGGCCGGGTTAGCGGCTTGCCAGACCCAACTTGACGAAATTCAGTGCAGCGCGGGTAATCGGCGGGAGTAACTATGACTCTCTTAAGGTAAGGAGGGGGGCCCATGGGCCAGCAAGGAGTTTCTGATGAACATCGGCCGGGACATTTTGACGGCGGGGCAAGACGTAGTTGTTATTGAGGGTGAAGGGTTTGTCCTCAGCTGGTTGATTGTCGAATAGTCGGGGCTGCCGGGCCGGTTACCGATTTGCCCGGCCGGCTTGATCAACCATTTGCCCGAGCCGGGTTGGTTACCGAATTGTCAGGGTTGGGCTTGGTTAACCATTTGTCCGAGCCGGGTTGGTTAATGAATTGCCATGGCCGGGTTGATTAACGCATTGTCAGGGTTGGGCTTGGTTAACGATTTGCCCGAGCAGGGTGGGTGAACGCATTGTCAGGAGCGTGCGCGGTTGGTTCACGAAACTGCCTGTTCCGGGTTTCTAGAGCGTTGTCAGGCCCGGCCGGCCGGGTTAGCGGCTTGCCAGACCCAACTTGACGAAATTCAGTGCGGCGCGGGTAAACGGCGGGAGTAACTATGACTCTCTTAAGGTAAGGAGGGGGGCCCATGGGCCAGCAAGGAGTTTCTGATGAACATCGGCCGGGACATTTTGACGGCGGGGCAAGAACTAGTTGTTATTGAGGGCGAAGGGTTTGTCCTCAGCGGGTTGATTGTCGAATTGTCGGGACTGCCGGGCCGGTTAGCGATTTGCCCGGCCGGCTTGGTTAACCATTTGCCCGAGCCGGGTTGGTTACCGAATTGTCTGGGTTGGGCTTGGTTAACCATTTGTCCGAGCCGGGTTGGTTAATGAATTGCCATGGCCGGGTTGGTTAACGCAGTTTCAGGGTTGGGCTTGATTAACGATTTGCCCGAGCAGGGTTGGCTAACGCATTGTCAGGAGCGTGCGCGGTTGGTTCACGAAACTGCCTGTTCCGGGTTTCTAGAGCGTTGTCAGGCCCGGCCGGCCGGGTTAGCGGCTTGCCAGACCCAACTTGACGAAATTCAGTGCAGCGCGGGTAATCGGCGGGAGTAACTATGACTCTCTTAAGGTTAAGGAGGGGGGCCCATGGGCCAGCAAGGAGTTTCTGATGAACATCGGCCGGGACATTTTGACGGCGGGGCAAGAACTAGTTGTTATTGAGGGCGAAGGGTTTGTCCTCAGCTGGTTGATTGTCGAATCGTCGGGACTGCCGGGCCGGTCAACGATTTGCCCGGCCGGCTTGGTTAACCATTTGCCCGAGCCGGGTTGGTTAATGAATTGCCATGGCCGGGTTGGTTAACGCAGTTTCAGGGTTGGGCTTGATTAACGATTTGCCCGAGCAGGGTGGGTGAACGCATTGTCAGGAGCGTGCGCGGTTGGTTCACGAAACTGCCTGTTCCGGGTTTCTAGAGCGTTGTCAGGCCCGGCCGGCCGGGTTAGCGGCTTGCCAGACCCAACTTGACGAAATTCAGTGCGGCGCGGGTAAACGGCGGGAGTAACTATGACTCTCTTAAGGTAAGGAGGGGGGCCCATGGGCCAGCAAGGAGTTTCTGATGAACATCGGCCGGGACATTTTGACGGCGGGGCAAGAACTAGTTGTTATTGAGGGCGAAGGGTTTGTCCTCAGCGGGTTGATTGTCGAATTGTCGGGACTGCCGGGCCGGTTAGCGATTTGCCCGGCCGGCTTGGTTAACCATTTGCCCGAGCCGGGTTGGTTACCGAATTGTCTGGGTTGGGCTTGGTTAACCATTTGTCCGAGCCGGGTTGGTTAATGAATTGCCATGGCCGGGTTGGTTAACGCAGTTTCAGGGTTGGGCTTGATTAACGATTTGCCCGAGCAGGGTTGGCTAACGCATTGTCAGGAGCGTGCGCGGTTGGTTCACGAAACTGCCTGTTCCGGGTTTCTAGAGCGTTGTCAGTCCCGGCCGGCCGGGTTAGCGGCTTGCCAGACCCAACTTGACGAAATTCAGTGCGGCGCGGGTAAACAGCGGGAGTAACTATGACTCTCTTAAGGTAAGGAGGGGGGCCCATGGGCCAGCAAGGAGTTTCTGATGAACATCGGCCGGGACATTTTGACGGCGGGGCAAGAACTAGTTGTTATTGAGGGCGAAGGGTTTGTCCTCAGCTGGTTGATTGTCGAATCGTCGGGACTGCCGGGCCGGTCAACGATTTGCCCGGCCGGCTTGGTTAACCATTTGCCCGAGCCGGGTTGGTTACCGAATTGTCTGGGTTGGGCTTGGTTAACCATTTGTCCGAGCCGGGTTGGTTAATGAATTGCCATGGCCGGGTTGGTTAACGCAGTTTCAGGGTTGGGCTTGATTAACGATTTGCCCGAGCAGGGTTGGCTAACGCATTGTCAGGAGCGTGCGCGGTTGGTTCACGAAACTGCCTGTTCCGGGTTTCTAGAGCGTTGTCAGGCCCGGCCGGCCGGGTTAGCGGCTTGCCAGACCCAACTTGACGAAATTCAGTGCAGCGCGGGTAATCGGCGGGAGTAACTATGACTCTCTTAAGGTTAAGGAGGGGGGCCCATGGGCCAGCAAGGAGTTTCTGATGAACATCGGCCGGGACATTTTGACGGCGGGGCAAGACGTAGTTGTTATTGAGGGTGAAGGGTTTCTCCTCAGCTGGTTGATTGTCGAATAGTCGGGGCTGCCGGGCCGGTTACCGATTTGCCCGGCCGGCTTGGTTAACCATTTGCCCGGGCCGGGTTGGTTAACGAATTGTCAGGTTTGGGCTTGGTTAACCATTTGCCCGGGCCGGGTTGGTTAGCGAATTGTCATGGTTGGGTTGGTTACCGAATTGTCGGGTTTGGGCTTGGTTAACGATTTGCCCGAGCAGGGTGGGTGAACACATTGTCAGGAGCGTG
Source organism: Mobula birostris (assembly GCF_030028105.1). Lineage (NCBI taxonomy): Eukaryota > Metazoa > Chordata > Chondrichthyes > Myliobatiformes > Myliobatidae > Mobula > Mobula birostris. The sequence continues at coordinate 140,589 of NW_027278307.1, forward strand.
CGCAGTTGGTTCACGAAACTGCCTGTTCCGGGTTTCTAGAGCATTGTCAGGCCCGGCCGGCCGGGTTAGCGGCTTGCCAGACCCAACTTGACGAAATTCAGTGCAGCGCGGGTAATCGGCGGGAGTAACTATGACTCTCTTAAGGTAAGGAGGGGGGCCCATGGGCCAGCAAGGAGTTTCTGATGAACATCGGCCGGGACATTTTGACGGCGGGGCAAGACGTAGTTGTTATTGAGGGTGAAGGGTTTGTCCTCAGCTGGTTGATTGTCGAATAGTCGGGGCTGCCGGGCCGGTTACCGATTTGCCCGGCCGGCTTGATCAACCATTTGCCCGAGCCGGGTTGGTTACCGAATTGTCAGGGTTGGGCTTGGTTAACCATTTGTCCGAGCCGGGTTGGTTAATGAATTGCCATGGCCGGGTTGATTAACGCATTGTCAGGGTTGGGCTTGGTTAACGATTTGCCCGAGCAGGGTGGGTGAACGCATTGTCAGGAGCGTGCGCGGTTGGTTCACGAAACTGCCTGTTCCGGGTTTCTAGAGCGTTGTCAGGCCCGGCCGGCCGGGTTAGCGGCTTGCCAGACCCAACTTGACGAAATTCAGTGCGGCGCGGGTAAACGGCGGGAGTAACTATGACTCTCTTAAGGTAAGGAGGGGGGCCCATGGGCCAGCAAGGAGTTTCTGATGAACATCGGCCGGGACATTTTGACGGCGGGGCAAGAACTAGTTGTTATTGAGGGCGAAGGGTTTGTCCTCAGCGGGTTGATTGTCGAATTGTCGGGACTGCCGGGCCGGTTAGCGATTTGCCCGGCCGGCTTGGTTAACCATTTGCCCGAGCCGGGTTGTTTAGCGAATTGCCATGTATGGGTTGGTTAACGAATTGTCGGGTGTGGGCTTGGTTAACGACTTGACCGTGCAGGGTTGGTTAACGAATTGTCGGGGTTGGGCTTGGTTAACGATTTGCCCGAGTAGGGTTGGTTAGCGAATTGTCCGGGTCAGACTGGTTAACGAATTGGCATGTCCGAGTAGGTTAACGAATTGCCAGAGCCAGCTTGGTTAACGAATTGTCCGGCTGGGTTGGTGCACTCATTGCCAGGACAGGGTTGTTTAATGAATTGTCCGTTCCCAGTTGGTTCACGAATTGGCAAGGCCAGGGTGGTTAAGGAATTGTCCGGGCCAGGTTGGTTAACGAATTGCCCGTCCTGGCTGGTTAACGAATTGTCAGGGTCAGGTTGGTTAACGAATTGCCATGGCCGGGTAGGTTAACGAATTGCCAGAGCCAGCTTGGTTAACGAACTGTCCGGCCGGGTTGGTTAACGAATTGTCCGTTCCCAGTTGGTTCACGAATTGGCAAGGACAGGGTGGTTAACGAATTGTCCGGCCGGGTTGGTGCACTCATTGCCAGGACAGGGTTGGTTACCGAATTGTCCGTTCCCAGTTGGTTCACGAATTGGAAAACCAGGGTGGTTAAAGTATTGTCCGGGCCTGGTTGGTTAACGAATTGCCCGTCCTGGTTGGTTAACGAATTGTCCGGGTCAGGTTGGTTAACGAATTGCCAGGGTCTGGTTGGTTACCGAATTGTCCGGCCGGGTTGGTGCACTCATTGCCAGGACAGGGTTGGTTGACGAATTGCCCGTCCTGGTTGGTTAACGAATTGCCAGGGTCTGGTTGGTTACCGAATTGTCCGGCCGGGTTGGTGCACTCATTGCCAGGACAGGGTTGGTTAACGAATTGTCAGGGTCAGGTTGGTTAACGAATTGCCAGAGCCAGCTTGGTTAACGAATTGTCCGGCCGGGTTGGTTAACGAATTGTCCCGGCCAGGTTGGTTAACGAATTGCCAGAGCCAGCTTGGTTAACGAATTGTCCGGCCGGGTTGGTGCACTCATTGCCAGGACAAGGTTGGTTAACGAATTGCCCGGTTCCGAATGGTTAACGAATTGCCCGGTCCCGGTCGGTTCACGAATTGCCCGCCCGCTGATTGTTAACTTTTCGCACCGGCGGGGGATGGCTTGGGTAACGAGCCTCCAAGATCTGTCGGTTAACCATTTGCCCGGTGGCAATTCGTTAACCAAGTCCGCTCCGGAAGTCTGGATGGGGGTCGGATTTGCCGGCCGAGGCCGACCCGGAGTTCCAGAGGCTCGGCCGCCGGGGTCAGATTCGGCCGCCCCTTTGACACATGCAATTTCTGTACGGGGGCATTGGCGGGGTTCCTGCAGATATATAGGGAGGCCGTTTTCACGAGTTGTTGAAGTATTCGGTAGATGGCACCGGCCTCCCCAATTGGTTAACCCGGGCCACGCGGCAGCTTTTCCGCACGATTCCGAAGATTGCCGGTATGGATTTTCGGACAAATACCCAATCGCGGAAGTCTGTCAGCGGGACCTATTCGCAGGCCCATGCCGGCCGAGGGGCGGCATTTTCCGTATGACTACCGGTGCTCCGGCCGCCGAATGGAAACCTTGCCCGAATGAATTTCTGACAAAGTCCCGAGGCGGGAGCCAGTAAGGGGACGTATTCGGCGGGCCGTGCCGGCCGAGCGGCGGCATTTTCGGAGGGACAACCGCAGGTCCCGCCGTCGATCCGAGACCTTGGCTGAAGAGTCGAAAGTAATCTAAGTCCCGACTCGGAAGTCAGAATGAAGGCGACTTCGGGGCCCTCCTGCCGACCGAGGCGGCCGATCGACGGCGGCACTACCGGAGGGCCGCCCGCCGAGCCAGCCGCGTGCCCTCGGCGCCACGCCGGTTAACCAATTGCCGTCGGAAGCCTGTGAAGGTCGGATCTGCCCCGTCGGGCGGGCCCGAGGTGCCCCGCGACCGGCATGAGCTCCGGGCGTCGTGCCGCCGGTTTGACACATGTCATTGTTGCACGGTCTGTCGCGGCTCTGGTTAACGAGTTAGGCCCGGAAGTCACTATGGGGGTCGGATTTGCCCCGCCTGGCGGGGCCAGAGTGCGACCTTCCCGGTAGGACTTCCGGGAGGCATCCCGCCGACTTGACACATGCAATTTCTGTACGGGGGGATTGGCGGGGTTCCCGGAGATTTACGGGAACACGTTTTCCAGACACACTTAGCAGGGTGACTAGTGGTACGGTTGACACAGTGCAGAGTTCTAAGTGAGCCTTACTCAATTGTGACTCAGTAAGCGGGAGGCCGGGCGAGCTCCGACTTACAATGATAAAAGCTTTTTTTCGCTATTTCCGAAAAAAATGACAAAGTCCAAGAACGCAGCGGGGGCTGCGGACAGACAGAGTCTGAGCGCGGACCGCGGGCGGCGGCCGGCAGACCGACGGTGGCAAAAGCTTTATATCGATCCGAAAAGCAAAGAGGCATTGTGTGTACCAAGACGGAGAAGGGACAAGCCTGCCGCTGGTGCCCTCGCGAGTGTCGTCTGCGTTAGACCTCTGTTCCCCGATCGATCCGGCTTGGTCGGTCCTACCTTTGGGAGAGGCCGAGTGGAAGCGACGGTCTCGACACGTGCGCCGAACTTCCGTGCTCGGCTCGTTACCATCTCCGGAGGTGGGCAGGTGGGTCTGCCGCGGGGCGGCCCGATTGCCGACCGAGGGCTTCATGCTTTGGGCGGAATTGACGTTGGGCATTCGCACGTTTGCACCACGATCGATTGACGGAGTCTCCCGCCGGCGGACGGGACTGCTGTGCGCATAGATGACGGGGGCCGGTCGAACGACCGTCGACCATCCCGAGAAGGCAGCTACACCCACGCGCATATACCTAGGCGGTGAAGGTGCGGACCTCACCGGCGCGATCGACGGGGTGGGATGGCGAGGCGTTCACCGGCGCGGCGTTAGGCCCTGGGCCGACGGAGGCGAGCGGCGACCGTCGACCGTCCTGAGAGCCAGCTCGGCGGAAGGGTGCGGGTGCGGACCTCACCCAGCGACGCGGCTCGATAGGGGATGGCGCGGCACTGCGACGACAGACATGGCCCGAGAGAGCAAGGGACGGGCGCGCCGGCCGCAGCAGCACTCTTTCGCGCCGTAGGGGCAAGGCGAAAGAGTCGGGAGAGTTCCATAGGCCAGAGTGGCAGGGAGATGCCCGGTTCAGCCTGACTCAACCGAAGCGTTGATCCTCGGTCACCAACGAGAGGAAGGAGAGGCTCTGCGCGCGCGGTGCTACCGACTGACGGCCGGCCGATGTGCGATTTCCAGAAGGTCGGGCGGCACCCGCGCGTTCCCTCCCCGCTCCAGCAGAGGCCGGAGACGTCCGGTCGCCAGAGCGGTCCGCGTGCAGCCTCCGGTTCCGCGAGAAGGCTAGTGTCCTCGGGACGAGGAGAGCCTTGTGAGCGGTCCGGCGGGCGGTGCAGCAAATTGTCGGTACGTTTCTCGGCATTGTCATATACGAATCCTGAGAGAGAAAGAGAAAAGGGGTGTCCGCGACGCGTACGTGGGCCAAGGGCGCGTGC